>NC_137467.1:78163177-78412873 GCF_964235325.1 Thermobia domestica
AATGATGAGAAATGAATGAAACGGTGGAATGAGAAAGTGGGAGAAAACGGTAGAACCCCGAGAAACCCACGCACATGGTGGTTTGTCCACCATAAAGTCCACTTGGCGCGAGCTTGGATGATCCAAGGACCCCGTGCACCAGAGATGAACGCTCAACCACTGAGCCGCCGCGAACCTACCTATTAATTGAAGTCGCTTCGTAACAGGCTCAAGATCCTGGATCAATGATGAGCACTTCGTGTCTTGGTCTGGATCAAACTCGAGGCCACGCGCAACAATGCATACGCCCTTAACATTTGGATACACAGTTAGTAAAGAACACTGGTGAATTAAAATTGTAAAAATACATCGCTTTAGACATATTCTAATTCCGTTTTTCGCTAAACTTATTAAAATGTGCTCCATTTGTTATTTTTCATATATGTATACACCATATGTATTTTTGGAGACTTTTTTAAAAAAATATTTTACATCTGAGGCCCATTTTTATACGCATGTAGATGATATATATAAATAAATGCGCTAGCTTTCTTTGTAAAGTGTTCCAGCTCGCATATACGAGCTACGAAAAGCGAACGTAGAACGGGAGAGCGGAAACATCCGGATGCAGTTTGGGTTGCATATGCAGCAGGCGTAATATACAGTATATTTTGCAAGAGATGTGAAATATGGAGAAAGTTTCTCCCGTTTCCATTAGTTACAAATTCTCATTTTTAGCAATAAGAATGAAAAATACGCTCGTATCTTGCAAGAAACACGTAACTTTCATACAAACTATCCTAGTTTTGCTACAAGATAAGTTCTATTTGTCAAAGTAAGTTTTAAAACAAGGTTACTGATATTTTCTTTCGTATAAACTTTTTCTTTATCTTTACTATATAGACCTATATAAAAAAGTAAAAATGGCATGCTCATCAATGTTCAGCCTATACCATTATAGCTATAATCATGAAATTCGGAGAGAAATGAAGTCAAATCTTCCAGTTTAACATCCCACGATTATGTCTGTTAGGCTAAGGGAGACGGGTGATTAAAAGGCCTAATCATTGCGAAATTAAAATACCACTAAATTTTGGAGTACTTATGTGATATCTTCAAATAGATAAAAGATAATCGAAGTGTGGAACAAGAGCGCGTAGACATATTATTTTACATGAGATACCGTTACCACGAGTCACCTAGTAACTTTTCGTTTGTACCCATTTATAAACGCGAAAATAAATGCAGATTTTCTAAATGGCTGGAAATCGAAAGCAGATAAGTGAGTCGTAATAACGGTATCTCATGTAAAATAGTATTATCTAGTGAGCACTTGTTCCACTTTTCGATTATCTTTTATCTATTTGAAGATATCACATAATTACTGTAAAATAAGCGGTATTTTAATTTTTGCCGTGATGGGGTCTCTTAAGGAAAGTGAATGATGGAAGCGGAAAGAAAACTCTTTTGTCAAGAAAGTAAGGAAATGTATCCTAAGGAGTGTTCAGATTTTTTAAACCAAGAATACAATATCTCACTAACTACTGTAGCTGGGAAAATGAAACTTGCCATATTCTAAGGGGGTTCTCTTTTCTGCCAAGAATAGAATATCTCACCAATTCCCGTAGCTGGGAAGATGAAACTTCGCATATTCTCAGGGGGTTCTCTCTCTCTTTGTTTTTGTTCAAAAACTCTTACCAATTCCTACAATTGGGAAGATGAAACTTCGCATATTCTCAGGGGGTTCTCTCTCTCTTTGTTTTTGTTCAAAAACTCTTACCAATTCCTACAATTGGGAAGATGAAACTTCGCATATTCTCAGGGGGTTCTTTCTCTCTCTGTTTTTGTTCAAAAACTTTTACCAATTCCTACAATTGGGAAGATGAAACTTCGCATATTCTCGGGGGGTTCTCTCTCTCTTTGTTTTTGTTCAAAAACTCTTACCAATTCCTACAATTGGGAAGATGAAACTTCGCATATTCTCAGGGGGTTCTCTCTCTCTTTGTTTTTGTTCAAAAACTTTTACCAATTCCTACAATTGGGAAGATGAAACTTCGCATATTCTCAGGGGGTTCTCTCTCTCTTTGTTTTTGTTCAAAAACTCTTACCAATTCCTACAATTGGGAAGATGAAACTTCGCATATTCTCAGGGGGTTCTCTCTCTCTTTGTTTTTGTTCAAAAACTCTTACCAATTCCTACAATTGGGAAGATGAAACTTCGCATATTCTCAGGGGGTTCTTTCTCTCTTTGTTTTTGTTCAAAAACTTTTACCAATTCCTACAATTGGGAAGATGAAACTTCGCATATTCTCAGGGGGTTTTCTCTCTCTTTGTTTTTGTTCAAAAACTCTTACCAATTCCTACAATTGGGAAGATGAAACTTCGCATATTCTCAGGGGGTTCTCTCTCTCTTTGTTTTTGTTCAAAAACTCTTACCAATTCCTACAATTGGGAAGATGAAACTTCGCATATTCTCAGGGGGTTCTCTCTCTCTTTGTTTTTGTTCAAAAACTCTTACCAATTCCTACAATTGGGAAGATGAAACTTCGCATATTCTCAGGGGGTTCTCTCTCTCTTTGTTTTTGTTCAAAAACTTTTACCAATTCCTACAATTGGGAAGATGAAACTTCGCATATTCTCAGGGGGTTCTCTCTCTCTTTGTTTTTGTTCAAAAACTTTTACCAATTCCTACAATTGGGAAGATGAAACTTCGCATATTCTCAGGGGGTTCTCTCTCTCTTTGTTTTTGTTCAAAAACTCTTACCAATTCCTACAATTGGGAAGATGAAACTTCGCATATTCTCAGGGGGTTCTCTCTCTCTTTGTTTTTGTTCAAAAACTCTTACCAATTCCTACAATTGGGAAGATGAAACTTCGCATATTCTCAGGGGGTTCTCTCTCTCTTTGTTTTTGTTCAAAAACTCTTACCAATTCCTACAATTGGGAAGATGAAACTTCGCATATTCTCAGGGGGTTCTTTCTCTCTTTGTTTTTGTTCAAAAACTTTTACCAATTCCTACAATTGGGAAGATGAAACTTCGCATATTCTCAGGGGGTTCTCTCTCTCTTTGTTTTTGTTCAAAAACTCTTACCAATTCCTACAATTGGGAAGATGAAACTTCGCATATTCTCAGGGGGTTCTCTCTCTCTTTGTTTTTGTTCAAAAACTTTTACCAATTCCTACAATTGGGAAGATGAAACTTCGCATATTCTCAGGGGGTTCTCTCTCTCTTTGTTTTTGTTCAAAAACTTTTACCAATTCCTACAATTGGGAAGATGAAACTTCGCATATTCTCAGGGGGTTCTCTCTCTCTTTGTTTTTGTTCAAAAACTTTTACCAATTCCTACAATTGGGAAGATGAAACTTCGCATATTCTCAGGGGTTCTCTCTCTCTCTCTGTTTTTATTCAAAAACTCTTACCAATTCCTACAACTGGGAATATGAAACTTGCCATATTGTCAGGGGTTCTCGTTTTTGCCAAGAAAGGAATATCTGTAGCTGGGAAGATGAAACTTGCCATATTCTAAGGGGGCTGGTTCTCTTTTTGCCAAGAATAAAATATCTCACCAATCCCTGTAGCTGGCAAGTTGAAATTTGCCATATTCCAAGGGGCTTCTCTTTTTCTCAATACCGTATCTCACGAATCTTTGAAGCTAGGAAAATGAAACTTGGAGTATAGACTTCCTATTAAAAATAATGCATATTTCGACGATTTTGAAAATTCCGCATCTCAAGGGGGAAAGTCTAAAGTCTGTATATAAGATACAAATTTCTCACTATTTATTAAGAAGATGCCCAACGTAAGGATTCGTTTAAGTTGGAAGTGTGAAACATAATATTTTAAATTCTTAAATGCAAGTAAGGGAATGCGTGTTTCAGCGTTTTCGAAAATTCCGCTTCCCTAAAGGCGGAAAGATAAATAGTTTTTAAAGTATTAAAAATCTCCAACTGTTGGATTTGTTTAAGTTGCAGATGTAAAAATTCGGTAATACACTCTTCATTAAAAATGATCGAAAACCAGTTTCAATGTTTCCAAAAGCTTCTGTTCTGAAAGGGGTAATTCCTCTAATATTAAAATTTCCCTAAGAACAATTTCTACAATACTGAAATTTAATCTTTATACATGTATAAAAATGAAAGTGACTATGTTTGTGACTTAATAGCTTTTGAATCACCCGAACAATCTCGATCAAATTTTCAACATAGAGAAGTTCGGGCCTGGGATGATTTTTATCATTTCACTTTGACGGTGCAACTTAGGGGAGGGAAGGAGGGAATATTTAATAATGATCGAAAATTAACCAATCTTAGTGTGCAATCCATTCTTTTCGAAGTTGAGATAAACAGTAACACTTCCGATACCGTTTAAATCCAAATTCAGCCCCGCAACTTGGGGGAAGAGAAGTGGGGAGATATATATATAAAAATGATCGAAAATAACCTACATTAGTGTCGAATTCATAGTTTTCGGGGTCACTAAGACGAACAGTGACACTTCCAACGCCGTTTAAATCCAAATTTACCCCTTTATATCCAAAATAAAACGTATTCTTCCCGAGCGAAGAAAGGGTATTCTGCTAGTGCAGCACAGACATGTAATCGAAAGAATGCCTAAACATACAGCGTATGAAAGATCTTTTTTTACATAAACCAAAAAGAGAACGTACGTATCCAGTTTCTCCCTTTGTTCAGAAAGGATTCGTAAATCTGTTTGATCAATGCTGTTTAGATGATCTCATTTGAAGCTTGATTATCTTCAATTAAAGAGAGGGGGCTTGCTTTGAGGACAATCAAATCACGGAGGGATTTAAAAAAAAAAAACGAGAACTATATAAATGGGGTCTAAAACAGAAAGGGTTGGAGGGTGTATTATTAGAAGAATATATATGTTGGAAGGGAAAGAGATGATGATTTTAATCATGGACGAAAGGGAAACAAGGATTGATATATTTGCAGCGCCATAAACGAGCATCATTAAACCTTATTTGAAGGATCTTAAGGAAGAAAATAAAAGAAAGGAACCGCTAAATTACTACATAAAACTTGCCTTATCTTTTTATTACTGGTTCATCCTCAATATCTCTATTCTTTCTTTAAGAATGTAACTACAGAATAAAATATCAAACATATTTTCTACTAATTATCAACCGTACTGAATTAAATCTAATATAAATAAAATGAAGTTTGCTTGTGCGTGTGTGTGTGTGTGTGTATCGGTCTGTCTGTGTATCTGTGTGCGGTATGGGGACCACACGAGTGGACCGAGAGTTACCAAAATATGGTCACGGATACCTTGGTAAAAGTCCCAGACCAAGACAAACCTTTTTAATTCGAACTAGGGGGTCTCAAGAGGGGGACATCTAAAAGTAGTAGAAAATAATCGATATCAGCGTCGAATTCATAGTTTTCGCGGTCGCTGAGATCAATGGTGAAACTCCGATCGCATTAACTTTCAAGTTCACCCCATTCGGCTGCAGGCCGGGGGTCATCGGGGGATATATTAGTGTCAAATCCATAGTTTTCGCGGTCGCTGAGATGAATGGTAATACTCTCACAGGCGTTGACTTCCAAATACAGTCCGCAGCGGCTGAGGGCCAGAGGCATTTTTTTTTTTTTTAAATCGAATCAGGGAGTTTCAGGGGAAGTTTACCGGGATATGTAAAAGTAGTAAAAAACGATCGATATTTATTTCTTTCCTTGTTCAGTTTGCTTCCCTAGATATTTTATCTGACCCATGCGAAGAATGGGTATTTCAGCTAGTAAATAAATAAGCTGTTATTTAAAAAAAACAATATTAGTGTTTAACGTTAGAAAAATTGAAGATGAGATACATGCCAATATACAGATTTAACTGAGGTAAACAAAATTGTGTGTGAAACTGTATGCGTAGTTACCGACAAAACGGAGAAATACCAATTTATCTGTAAAAGAAAAAGTTGATGCAGTACGAGAACCATGCCACTCATTGAGGTAAAAGATATTGAAATATAACCTCATTGACTTCTTCTTAAGAGATTAACAACACAAAAATGAAATGTAATCTTTCATTTTAACGTTCCACGATTATACCCTTTAGGCTAAGGAAACGATGATTAAGAAAAGTGAATGATAATGGAAGAATTGGTGGAATGAGAAACTAGGAGGAAACTGCGGACACAATGTTCTCCACCACAAGCTTACTTGACCGGGGATCAAATCAGAGACACCACGTGCCAGAGGTAAGCACTCTATCATTGAGCCACAGTGACCCTACAACGATGGAATTATGGCACACACTGTATTTCATCTATAAAAACACAATTTTACCTGTACTAAGGCTCGCATGCGAGAATTACCAAGTAAGTAACATGTTCCGAAAATGTTCAACACATTCTCTTCAAAAAGAAAAAAATGGTTGAGAATGTAAGTAAAAGAGACAAATAAGCTAATTAACTTTACAGTTACCTAGCTTCTGATGTGATTTCTATTACATGTAACCAGTGGCGTAGGGAAGAGGGACCCAGAGGGGCCGGGCCTCCCAAAGAGGTCCGACAATGTACTTTGGTACTTTGATGTTTGTAATTTTATATATATATTTTTATGTTTATATATTTTTTGTTTGAAATTTTTCTATATGTACCTATAACAGAACTCCCCCCCCCCCACCAAACACACATCCTGGCTACGCTACTGCATGTAACCGAATACCGTACAGGTAAGATCAGATTACTTCGGATAAGTGGAAACCCTGTTAAGGTCAATTTGAGTATCGCGTATAGAACTTCGAGTAAACCACGCAAAAAAGATAGAAGTGTAACACAAAGATGTGTGCTAGGAAGGATTAGGACTGAATAGCAACAACAGTCCTACATAATTGAATTAGAATAGAAAGGGACAGGAGCCATTAACGTACTTCGTTTCTGCGGCAATGAAATGAAATGAAATGAAATCTTTAAGTTTTACGTCCCACGGTTATGCCGGTTAGGCTAAAGGAGACGGTGATGATGAGAGATGAGTGAAATGGTGGAATGAAGAAAGTGGGAGGAAACGGGAGAACCCCGAGAAAACCCACGAGCACGATGTTTGTCCACCACAAAGTTCACTTGGCGGGGGCTGGGATCGAACCCGGGACCCCAAGCACCAGAGGTGAACGCTCTACCACTGAGCCACCGCGCCCCCCTTCTGCGGCAATGAATCTTCGGGAATAGTACGCCGTATGCAGTCCTTAAATAATCACTTATATTACAATTAACTATGAAATTAAAACGAAGAAAACAGAACTATTTTTCAGGGACATTGACAAAATAGTTTAGTAGCCTTTAATTAAGATATTATCTTTCTCTTTAAAGGGAAAATTGAAAGCAACAATAGGATAGAAATTTGGGACGGAACTATAGAGCAGCAATAGGGGGTTGCTGACTGACTGAGGCACATGCGTAACCCAACCCCCTGGTCTCCGCCTGTTGAAATGAGTCAACAAAGAGCTTTTATCTTTCAATCAGATCTGATAAGAGGAAGAAAAAAAATTCAATCAACAAAATAGGCTAATGTGAAACAGAGTAATTTGGTTTGGATCAAGAGTAGGGATGGGCTGAAGGGAGACTACTGACAAGAAAAGAAGTCTGCTGCCGAAAAGGGCTGATAAGCATCGCCGTGACGTCACACAAAACCTAAGTGGTGACAAGGCCAGTGTACGCATAAACGCACGTGGTTGCAGAATTGAACATGAGTGAACAAGCATACATTTCATTAATGGTTTTGAAGACGAACTACGATTTTTTATTTTTCCTAAAGGCACCGTGTACATAGATAAAAATAGCAGATATCACATTTGATAGCGTGACTTGGACAATATGGTAGAAAGGAGGTACCGGCGACTTCTGTTCTCTGTAGTATATGTATGGTGATACATGATTCGACAGCCAACTTCTGGTAAAGAGTAAGGGATATAAAAGCTTGTCAATCCAATAAATGTTACACGTTTTGTCATCTGGTATCAAGCTCATCCCTGCAAGCATGTGTATGTGTGGCCAATGAACAAAAGATAAAATAGAATTCTTCCCTTGATATAGTTCAGTAGGTGGAAATTCGATAGCTCTCCATTGTCTATCCACGAAATAGACAATAGTAGATCGATCATACATGGTACTCGAACAGCCAACACACCAAGCCACAATTTTAAATTATGAAAAAAGAGAGAGAAAAGGTTGGTGAAACCACGTAGATAGGTACTATAGGTGCTTGAATAGAGTAAAAAAAAAAAAAAAAAAAAAAAAAAAAAAAAAACTAGCATATAACACTACGACGTGGTTTTGTTTCAAAATGTTTCAATTATAAGAAGTATGAGTGATTGTTTCGGGTGTGTCACTGTTAGGAGTAGCCGCATCACCGTTAGAACATAAGCAGCAATTGATATAATTTTAGTTAAACAGTGTATTTTTGTAGCGATTCCCAAAATTTTCCGGAATCGGAAATTTCACTTTCCGGATTTTTTATTCCGGCACTTTTCCGAATTCCGGATTTTTTTCCGATTTTACTTTCCGGATTCCAGAAAGCAAAAATTCCGAAATTCGCCATCATTAGTATTTTGTAACCATATTAAGGTACATAAGTAAATAAATGAATAATCTATCCCAGCAGAATAAAATACTATTACTATCAATTATTGACAATGAATGACTTGCTTTGACCGCCATAAAATGTATTTTTCTCAAAAAGCACACATGAGAATTTACCTTTAGTTATGTCATGTTGCTCAGCTCAATCTCATCTATGAATTGGTATATGTTTCATCATTAACATTTTTATTTCCTTCATATGTTAAGAGCCTGATATATTAAAAATAATACAAAATATACCATTTTTCTTTTGCTTGTTTTTCATAAGTCAAAGGAGATAATGAAATGCTACTTACCATAATCATAGATAATGTTATTCTACAAACAGAAAATAAAAATTTTCAGTGTTGCTATTCATAGAAATTAAAGTGTTGCCAGAATAACATTTCCCCAAAAATCTAAGTTAAGGCAGCGACTAGAGAAATGAACTCAACTGTTTTTATTACGTACTATGTTGTCTTGGAATAATGTGAACTACTTTTCAAATAATAGTTGTATTTAGTTTGTATTAAACAAAACAGTGTCGACATACAGTTATTAAAATTAAATAATAATATTATTTTAAAATATGGAAAACAAGCAAAAAAAATTGGTAAATTTTGTTTTATTTCTAGTATGATATCGTAGAGTATCTAGATTTATTATTAGAAGTACAGGTTCAAAATTTAATTCAAAATTTAAATTTTATTAAGTTTTCGAGAGTACTAAAGCAGTTTTAGAAAGTTTCCGTTTTTATTCTTTCTTTCTTTCGAATTTTTTGGTGGCAAATTCTCCTTCCTTTGGAATTTACATAGCAAAGTGTTCGTTCTTACCAATTTTGATCATATTCTTAATTCCTTCGAATTCTGGTGGTAAATTGGAGTTTTCTTTTTTTGAATCTTCGATAAGCTTGTATATATACATTTTTTTATTCATGTTAGTTTCATTTCTTGTATGTATTTTAGTGATTTTTTAGTAATTGTTTTACTCTGTGTTTGCATTGATTGACTATAGTGTTTGAGAGTGCTTCTCAGTGTGCCGGTGCATGATGATGACGTATGTAGTGTGAAGGTGTAGCAAGACAAAGTATTTTATCACATATGTAAATATTTCTAGCAAGAAGATTCAGGTATAAGCAATTCATCACACTAATAATATATAAGTCTTACAATAACATTTTCTTTAACAAAGTATGTCAAATGTCTCATATTAATTACAAGTACTGGTGAATAATAGTACAAAAAAGTGACCCACCTAGAATGTGGGGTCTTATTATTTCTTTTTCCTTTATGATATTCCGCGCAAAAACAGTGCTGCGGAATTTATAAGCGTTTACATTGCATTAACAGTGGATGCGATATGTGTATTTATATTAGTGTGAACTACAAATACAGAACATAAAAACATCACACACTTTTTGCATACTTAAATCTCGAAGGCAATTTTTTCTTTCTTTCGAATTTAAATCGTTAATTATAATTATCCGTAATTTCAATTTTTTTAAAGCAAATTGTCCATTTTTCGAATTTTGGTGTCGAATTTTCTTTTTTTTTTCGAATGTTAATAGTAATCTGTCCCTTCTTTCCAATTTTGGTAGCAAATTGTTCATTCTTTGGAATCTTGACCAACTTTTTTTTTTTCATTTTTGCGAATTTTGGTGGCCTCTTGCTAATTCATTCTTTACAATTTTGATAGCAACTAGTCACTTTTTTAAAAAAAATTTAATAGAAAAATATTTGTTGTTGCAAATTTTGGTGGTAAATTTTCGTTCCTTTGAATTTAGGCAGTAAACTTTCCATCCTTTCAAGTTTTCATACAAAATTCTCTATTATTTCGAATTTTGATAAGCGGACATTTGCTCTTGCGAATGTTGGTATCATGTTCTTTCGAATTCTATATCAACTTGTCCATCCTTTTGAATTTTGATTTCAATTCTGTCAAATTGTGATGGTAAATGAAACATTTTGGCGATAGGTTGTACATTCTTTTAGATTCTGATGGCAAACCGCCCATTTACATGAATTTTGCTGGCAAACTTTTTTTTTTTTTCCTTCGAGTTTGTCAGTAAAATGTTCATTCTTTCGAGTTTTGGTAGCAATTTGTCCACTATTTTGAGTTGTTTGACAGTGAACTGTTTGTTCCCACGATTTTCGGTAGCATATTGTCAATTGTTTTGAATTTTGATAGAAAATTGTCCATTCTTTGGAATTTTAGTAGCAACTTGTGATTCTTTTGAATTTTGATGGCAAAATGTACGTTCCAGCAAATTTTTGGTCGCATATTATACATTTGATTGAATTTCCACATCAAATTGTAATTTAAAATATACGTATATATATATATATATATATATATATATATATATATATATATATATATATATATATATATATATATATATATATATATATATGTGTGTGTGTGTGTGTGTGTGTGTGTTAAATTCTCTGTTCTTTCGAATTCTGGTAAAGAGTTGTCTACAAATTGACTTACATTCGAGAATTTGCCTTAAACTGTTCATATATATTTATTAGAAAATGAAAAAAAAATTGATCTGACTCCGATTAAATTAGCAAATGAGATACGTTACATGCACTTAAAACAAAAATATGTCAGTCACTAATTCACGAAGACAAAGAAAGGTTGAGTTCCTCGAAAACAATTCCTTAAAAAGGAATACTGGAGCACGAAAAAACGAATAACGCTGGATGCAGAAAGTTGTACAATTAGGAACTTCACAATAGAGGAAAATTTGCTCATTTGTTAAGAAACTATATATATATATATATGAATCAACTTTAGTCAGAGCAAGATAGAGGTTTTTTTTTTTTCTCCGCTTTCAATAAGTAAGTATTTTTTAAACATCATAAAAGTGAAAATTAGTAAGGTTGGAAGGAAGCCATCTCTGTTTCGAACAACTTCAGACATTCTTGGAAACTTTATAAAAGCAAAACAGCTAAAAGTGTAAATTTATACAGACGGTTCTTTTGTTCTATATTTCCTTTAAAAAAAAAAAAAGAAAAAAAACTTGTCAAGCACTATATCTTTATAAATATATATATTAGAAAAGACTTCCGTATCTTTCATCTAAAAACGAACAATGTGATTCACATTAAAAAAAAAAAAAAAAAAAAATACGGGCTCTCTTTGAGCATCAGGCTAGGAAGTATACACTTAGTTTTGCCTGTCAACAGCTAAATGAACACTAACAAAAGGATGAAAAAAAAAGTTTTGTAAAAATAGAAAGTAATACAATGAAAGAGAGAAAAAACGTGAAAACCGCAGCACGCTCTTGACACAAAAGACATTAAGAAGTACCATGCATTTACAATGGCTTGGCTAAACTCCTTTTGGACAGTTTCACACCATCTTTATTCACCCTCGTGTCCTGTTCCCCTAAAAATAGAATTGCTCCCAGATCTTCTCCATTTTCAAATAACAATAGTTAAAAAAAGTGACAGAAATTATTATCCGAAAGAGAAATAAATATTACTCATACGCTAGAATGTCCTAATAATCTTTCGAATGTATTACTATCATTTTTGCTTTTTGCGCTCCCTCACCTCTTGATACCCTTCTCCAGCCTTGTATGTTCACACAGCAGTCGTTTTTAATGGATGGGCTGTGAGCATTATAAAAAGTTCATCAATTGCACAATAGGTGTCGCGCGGATAGAATGAATGATCGTGAGAGTGCGCCAGTATTGTGTATTCATGCAATAAAGGTGTTTCCGTTACCCCGTTCTCCCCCACGCTATAATGCTTTGAAACTGAAAGAATATGAGTTCAGGGGATATCATCCCCGTCACCGCCCTCCTAGTTAATATAACTGGGAAGTTAATCCGTCTGGGAAACTAGCATTCGTGCTATTCTAGCACAATGGCCGAAAATTGTTATTTCAACACATTCGATTTTTTTTTTTTTTTTTCGTTTTCCGTGGTGAGTGAACATCAAAATTGATATATATTTATGTAGAGGTTTTAAAACAGGGTGGATACACTGAGGAAAAATACATGGTAATTTAATTATAGAATTATAAATTCCCGTGTAGTAAGAATACAAATAACGAGTGATCGGAAAATTCTTCCTTTAATCCTTAGTAGAAGTAAAAATTGGTAAGTTTTATTATTTACGCATAATGAATAAGTGTGCTGAAGTAAGGTCAGTTAACTGTATTGTGGTCATAAGGAAGAGATTATCATAAGAAAAATATTTGATTTGAGTCCGAAAGCTTCAATTGAGTTCCTTGGGTTCCACTTATTTTCGTTACTTGGATGAGTTGAGATATACTTCACTTTCTTATCTATGATTTGAGTCACTACTTTGTTTTCTTTTGGGAGCCACGGTGGCTCAGTCGTAGAACGTTCACCTCTGGTGCATGGGGTTCTTGGTTCCATCCCAGCTCGCGCCAAGTGAGCCTTGTGGTGGACGAACACCGTGTGCATGGGTTTCCTGCTACTTTCCTCATTCCACCATTTCATTCATTTCTCATCATCACCGTCTCCTTTAGCCTAGCCGGCATAAGGGTGAGATGTGAAACCTGAAGACTTCGTTTTCAATTCATTTTTTGTTTTCTTTTCTAGGTGAATTGAGTCTTACTTCGTTGTACTTCGTTTCCATTATCTTGGTGGAAAAAATCCCTTTATAATAAGGAGTTAACTTCAATTATGGATGAATTGAGTTCCACTTCGTTTTCATTATCTAGATAAATTGAGTTCCGTTACGTTCCAATAACTGCCCGAAGTGAATATTACCTCTTCGTTGTCTAGATTAAATGAGTTCCATTTCGTGTTCATTTCCTACGTAAAATGAGTACTACTTCTATCCTTTATATAGGTAAATTGTGTCTCATTTCGTTTCCGACATCTAGGTAAATTGTGTCTTGTTTCGTTTTCGACATCTAAGTGAATTGAATTCCATTTTGTTTTCATAAAAGTACTACGCAAAACACATACTATTTCTCTTGTTTTTAATCTAGGTGAATTGAGTCCCATTTTGATTTCGTTATTAGGATGAATTAAATTTCATTTAATCTTCATTGTCAATTTAAACTAAGTGTTACAGTTTTTCTTTATCTGTAAGTAAGTTGAGTCTTATTTCGTTTTATTATCTAGGTGAATTGAATTCAATTTCGTTTTCATTGCCTACGTGAAATAGGTGATACTACTTTTATTATTATTACTATTACTATCACTTAGGTGAATTGAATTCCACTTACTTTTATTAACTAGATGAAATAAGTTCTGCTTTGATTTCGTTATGTAGGTGAATTAAAGTATATCTCTTTTCCTAGTTGAATAGAGTCAAAGCTAAAGAAAAGTATATGGAACAGATATGTGAAGAAATAATGGAACTTCGACGGCGCGGCAGATATGATCTGATGTACCAGAAAGTACAAGAATTAGGAGGGAAAGCTAACAAAAGTATACGAACGTTCGGCATCGAAGATCAAGAAGGTAATGTAACCACTGACCATCAAAGAATCCTTAGAATTTGGGAGAAATACATAAAAGATCTGTATGATCAGAAGAAGCACCCCAAAGATATTGCGATCGAAGAAGAGGAAGGGATGAAAAAGGGCCCAGTATATTGAAAAGTGAAGTAGTACAAGCAATCAAAGACATGCGAAGGAGGAAGGCTACTGGAGAAGACGACATACCAGTAGATTTGCTCAAGGGATTAGGAGACAACGCAATGAAAGTACTGACTTCACTTATTAACAAGATCTACCTGAGTGGAGAATGGCCAAAGGATTTTCTTGATGTTACAATGATTGCATTGCCCCCCCCCCCCCAAATAAAAAAGTGCAGCGATCATAGAACCATTAGCCTGATTTCCCATACTGGAAAGGTCATTGCACGCATGCTGAACAGGCGGCAGGAAAGTAAGATAGATGAGAGGTTAGAAGAAGATCAATTTGGATTCCGGAAAGGAAAAGGCACCAGAGATGCTACTGGATTGATGAGAATTATATCAGAAAGAATTCTTGATGTAAAGGAAAAGTTGTGTTTGTGCTTCATCGACTGGCGAAAAGCTTTCGACAGAGTCAATTGGACGAAACTTCTGAAAATACTTAAAGAAATCGGAGTCAACTGGAGAGATCGACGACTAATTCAAAACCTGTAGACAGGACAACGAGTGAAGCTGCGTTTGAATGAAGGAATAACCAATAGTGTGGAGATTAGAAGAGGAGTCAGACAAGGATGTAGTTTGTCGCCCCAATTATTCAACATTTACAGTGAATGTTTAATGAAGGAAGCATTAATGGGAATTGGAGATTTCAAGATTGGAGGGCAGATCATTAATAAGATCAGGTATGCAGATGATACGGTTATAATAGCTAAAACCGAAGGAGGACTACAGGAGATGATTGACAAAATAGTTGACACTGGAAAACAGTATGGAATGGAAATTATCATCGAAAAGTCGAAAGTCATGAGAATATCCCGTGGAAACAGGCCCTTACGGATCAGAGTAAAACAAAGAGAACTTGAACAGGTCGATAATTTCAAGTATCTGGGAAGTATTTTGACGAGAGACGCTTACTGCACTAAAGAGATCAGGTGAATAATGCCATAGCTAAAGAAGCATTTAACAAGAAAAGATCATTCTTAACTAGCAGGCTCAATATTGGACTTAAGAAGAAGTTGGTCAAGTGCTATATATGAAGCATTGGACTGTATGGTTCAGAGACTTGGACATTACGGAAGTTAGAGAGGAAATATTTGGAGAGCTTCGAAATGTGGTGTTGGAGGAAGATGGAGAAGATAAAATGGACAGAGAGAGCAACAAACGAAGATGTTTTAAAACGGATAGAAGAAAAGAGGTCACTTCTAGCCACCATCCTTCGTAGAAAGGCCAATTGGATTGGACACATCTTGCGAAGAAATTGTCTTCTTCACACCGCCATAGAAGGAAACATGGAAGGGAAGCGAGGAATAGGAAGAAGAAGAACACAGCTGATCGATGAGTTGAAAGATATCAGAAAATATTGGGAGTTCAAAGAGGAAGCTGAAGATCGACAAAAGTAGAAGAAACATTTCCAGGCCAAAATCTAAAATTGAAAAAAAAAAAAATAAATAATCCTTATTAGTCCCAGGACCTGCCAAAAGGCAGAATACTTAATAATAATAATAATAATTAGATGAGGTAATTTCCATTGTTTCGGTAACAAAATCGCTTTTATAGCTCGTTACTTGTTATCATGTGGAAGAGCATTAATAACTCTACAGAGTATGATATAAAGTAAATCAAACAAAATGCAAAAATAATTCACCGACTGCGTCAATTAATATACTTTGTGGTGTATATATATTAATGTTAATTCCAGTGACACGGTTTATTTGAATGAAACGGGAAAAAGTAACTCACACCAAAATATGTGTAAGTGAATCAAACGGAGCTCTTTACTGTGTACCACTGTGGTAGTACACATTTATTAGAAGACAAAAAGAACTATATTTTCATCTATCTTTTGGAAAGCTTTCAGTAAATACATTATTTTACGTATACCAACGTGTCATTGGAGCCAAAGGAAAATGTATTCTGTATGTAGTCTTATATATAGTTTGTTTTTATATGCATCAATATATTGGGTCAGTGGTAACAAAATATTGATGGGAGCCATTTTTTGACTTTTTATTTACGCTCGAAAGAGAAGCTGTTAGTTCAGCAAAGAACAAGGAAGACCTTTTTGAAAAAAACGCAGAGAAAACGGCTGTTACATCACAGAAAGGAAAGGATGAGCACCATATAGAACAACACCCAATCTGCGGTACGCAATGTTGTTTTTGCATCTGCATTGCTAATCGATATACTGCTTCTAAGCTAAGTCAACATTTGTTGTAACCGAGATGTATATACGTTTCAGCATGTTACCATATACCTTTTCCTTCATGTACATAATTATCTCATAAAGTATATATACACACACACATAGCATATGTGGGAGGATATTTCTGAAGCCTGGTTCAATGTACATCTCTACGTATACACTGTAAATGACTGCATATATATCGTGTAAACTTATATGTATATATTAAGACATATTAACAATACAGATAAGACAACAAGGAAGTGAAGGATAATGAAAGACACGCTTTCCACAGAATAAAAATGAATAATTGCATATTCATATGTATAGGATGCCTCGTTTGTAAATAAAAATATCACGTTTAAAGCATTTGTTGTCTTAAATGCTATCAATGTTTTTTAGAAGACAAAATATCTCATCTCGGTAAGGTATTCTCTACTATGTCATCTTATTCGTTGAAACGCGAGTTGTCGACATAAAAGTCGGATGACATGATCATAGGGTGAACATTAGTTTATCTTTCGTTTTCTTTGACATTACAATTACACTGTACTTTGCTCAGTTTATTACACGCATATCGGTGAGTTTTATTATCATATTTGGCGCGCTAATCGAAGTTAGAATTTCACAGTAAATTCGTTTACTACATAACAAGAATTTTAGTGTGTATCATTATATTATTCCTTTACATTTTTCCAAACATTTGTTAAATCAAACGTGTCTGGCAGCACTGAAAATCACTTCTCGGCCAAACAAAGAGTATAATTTTTCCCTTGTGCTATTAGACTTGAAAGAAAAAAAAAGATTTTTTTTTCAATATTCGAATACTTCTTCATTAATTTACAATTATACTTGGATTACTAATAATTCTGATCAACTCAGAGAAATATTATTATGAACTTCCTGTAGAACGTACTTACTCAATCTCATTACATATATTCTTATCCGAAATTCTCAACGATGACGTATCAAGCAAAGGATTCTTACTTACCTGCAATAAAGAGAAGACAAGTGTAATTAATAACATAATTCCACAACATAGAAGATAGTTTTAAAACAATTTTTAATGTTATGATTAGTTGATTGACGTTCAACAAAATATGTCAACCAAATTGTGATATTTCTTTTTCTTAATTATAAAAGTAACCATATAATTAGTAATAACTATGTATAATTAGTGCCAAATCTATAAATTGCTAAATATATAATTAGTAATTTTACATTTCCTATTTTTTCATGCAATTGTTGAGTTTTACATGGTCGTAGCTACTACCTTCTTCGGGGTCGCTGAGCTAGGAATAGACTGGAAGTTTGATAACTAGTAGGTAAGTAATGTTGTATGATTGACGTTTTCGTCTCGCGCAGGTTCTTCTTTTTCTTCAAATAAAATAGGATCTCTTTTGGTAGGCGTGAGAAGTTTATTGAAGTTAATAAGAAAAATAGAAGTTACAAGTTCCACAACAAACAACTACAAAATCTCACTGACTGTTCTTTCAGTAAAATCATTAAAGTTCCACTTTAGATAAAGATTGGAAACACTAGATACGACGAAATACAAAAATATATGAATTCGAAGATGTATATATATATTGTTCCAAGATTCTAGTTACATGTAAAGATATATATATATAAAGTACTAAGATACTATTTACTATTTAATTCTCGTCCCTAAGATACAGACCGCAGAACGAAAAATGATAATATGATAGTCTATCCCTGGAATGTGCCAAACATTGTATAGTCACTAGTATATAAAACTATCGTAAGCACAAAGATCGAATCATCACATGAGTTTAGGTCGACACGTGGACGCACGTGGAGACCTATCATACAGACTTTGAAACTGGACTTAGTAATCCATGCTCTCACTGCGTGATGTACACGCGCGTACATTATCATACTTCCTTGAAAAAGAAACCATTACAAAAGAGAGCATTTTGAAAGTACATACACTATCATCACATATGTGTGACCCTTCAGTGACCCTACATCCTGTTCTTGGCTGGCACATTATCAATAGCTTAAAGAATAAAGATTCGTCTTTTATACAATATTAACATTGACTTCAAAAATAATAATATAACAACTATGAAATACACTAACTTATAATCGAACCCCGATCCTTTATATACACTATATACAGTGACATTCCAGGTAAGTACTGCTAAGAGGGGAGGTGCATCGAAGGTGATAAACAAAATAAGAAAAAGAAAAAGAAAAAAAATAACAGTAAATATATGTTCATACAACACCTCCCTCCTTTTTTGAATTTTCATATCAAATTGCGAATTTGGTTGCGAATTTGGATACTGAAAATTCACAGTCTGATATGAAACATTAAAAGATTTTCTTTTTAC
This sequence comes from Thermobia domestica, assembly GCF_964235325.1. Lineage (NCBI taxonomy): Eukaryota > Metazoa > Arthropoda > Insecta > Zygentoma > Lepismatidae > Thermobia > Thermobia domestica. The sequence goes on from NC_137467.1 coordinate 78,181,903, forward strand.
CTTTCCTTACGTAGATTAGGACTTTTCTTAGGGGGAACAGCTACCTGTAACTCATCTGTAATCTCAGTAAGCTGCTCTGCAATTTTTGACATGACTACAGGCTCAGTGGTATCTTGTTTTTGATTTATTTTGGTAATAATAAAAGGTTTAATGCATATTTGTTTACAACAGCTATCATCATCAAAATACCTTTTGAAAAAGCGAAAACATTTACATCGGTAACAACAACAAAATATTAATATTAGAGCTATCAGAACTGTACCAAAATATGAAAACCAAGAGAGATGGGTTACCTTTTCAGAATGAAGTAGTTTCCATTGTTCATCATCTATTTTCTTTTCTACTTCCTGAATTTTATGGCTTGCTACTTTTAAGTCACTAACCGAATTAATTACATGCTGAATAGGTAGGTTAATTTGCGTATCTTCCAGGTATATATGAGAATTTAATATTTCACAACAATTATCAGTAAGATTTAATTTCGGAGTAAAGTCTTTACCTGTAACATTGGTTTCATACCATGTTTGTGTTTGGAGGATCGCCTTCAAACCATAAGCTTTACAATTATTATCTAGATGAATAATACCTGAATTTGTTAGAATTAAATCATAAGGTTCAAATCCATTACATAATATTGTCATTTTCTCTTCCTGTGGAGCAGCAAAAATCCACTCATTATTATTTAAGGTTACGAATATACAATGATCAATTTGTATCACATGTTTTTTACAATCCATGGGAACATAATGAACATATTGTAATAATTTCATTTCACACTCTTGATTTATATGACTAGACAAGATAGGAAACGTTTGTTTACACAAAAACCAATCTTGTTTAAGAATCTTACATTTATTGAACTCAATTTCAGTCATTTTTGCGTAATATTGCTTAATTGAATCAACTAAAAGGTAAGGTTTTTCAGGTTGAATAAAAACAAACTTATTTGTTGTATTCTTTATTTTAGTGGGGAAGGGAGTTAACTTATATACTAGATAACGAATGGAATCTGTCAAAGGGAGACGAATTACATAGGCTAATATTCCATTATTGATAAACACATCTAAATTAATTATTTTCAACAACAAGTAACTATTCCTAGTACTTGTCCCAATTGGTAAAGATAACGCACTATGGAGGTCACTTTGACTAGCCTTCCAATGTTGGATTATTTGATAAGGAGTGATTATGTGAGGCTGTAATACACCTTTCTGTGCATTTAAAATTGCTTGCAAAACAATTTCATACTGATCCTTTAAATCTCTTAAATACCTTTCAACTTTTGCGATATGTTCATTTATTGTATACTTTAAATTTAAATCCAAAAATGCTTCATTTAAATGTCTCTCTCTTTTTGATATCTCTTTACTTATATGCTCTAAACCTTGACTCAAAATATTTTCGTTAGTCTCCACTGTGTGAAGAGTTTTATTAATACCTTGTAGGGTAGATTTAACAATAGTCATCTGCTCTTTACTCAATTTCAAGAAATCTAACTGTTCTTTTTCTAATTTATTGATTTTTTGAGTGTAATAATTGGCATCTTCATCGTCCAAGGTGCCAAATAGAAATTTAGCAAGGTGACCAATACCATCTATTAACCCTCGTTTTCTTCTACTTTCTTGCGAAGAAATTTTTGTTACTTCTTTTATTATTTCCTTAACCTCTTTGATATCAGATACCTTAGTCAAAACTTGATTTACGAACACTGTAGCACAACTTGTTTTATTTGATTTCACCACTGAGTGTCTACACAGGTTTTGTGTCCTATCTACGTAAGTTTCCAAATTACGAAAGCTTATATCTAGCTTAGTTAAGTTAACGTAAGAGACCAATTGCCAGTAAGTATTATATAACTGAACCTCTCCTAAAGAGTCATAATAAATACCTGCCGTATTTTCAAATTTCTTTATGCGTGCTCCAAGCTCTAGACTACTACATATAAGAGAAACCAGTAGAATAGCTTTAAGTCCTATCATTTTGAACAATCCTGTAAATATAGAAACGTTATTTTACTTTCCTTACTTTTTTTTTTTTTTTTTTTTTTTTTTTTTTTTTTACAAGATAACATGAAGAATTTGAGTTACTTAATAATACATCTTTAATCTATTGGCATGCACAGTCATCTCTTGTTTGCCAACCTTTAAGGTACAGTTTACACCTTTTGTTCGGATTACATCGTACGGTCCGCGCCACAGACTGTCAAGTTTCTTTGATCTGCCGCGGCGGACTGACTCATCATATAATAACACTTTATCTCCTTTCTGAAAAATGCATTCGTTTTCGTTTCTATCATAATATTCTTTACTTTTCTCCTTTTTGTCAATGAGGTTTGCTCTAGCTAATCCGTGCATCTCCTGCAATTTGTGTTTCAACTGTTTTACATAATCATCGTAATTGTATACAACTTCAGAAGGTTTTCTTTGTAATACACCTGGTACATTTACAGGTTTCCCGAATAACAGTTCGAAGGGAGTATATTGAGTGGAACTATGAGGAGTGGTATTATAACAGAAAGTAGCATATGATGCTAATTCGTCCCAATTATTCTGATTTTCTGCCACATAACATCGCAAGAAAAATTTTAAAGACTGATGGAATTTTTCTATACCACCATTCGATGCCGGATGGTATGGGGTAGTATGTAGTTTTTCTATTTGTAACAATTTACAAATACGCGTGAAGACATCGCTTAAGAAATTACTTCCGCAATCAGACAATATACTGTGTGGAATGCCAAATTTTAGCACTACATTCTCGACAAAGGCTTTGCTGATTGTATCAGCATCTTGAGAAGGGATGGGAATTGCAATAACAAATTTTGAAAGGTTATCTTGTACAGTCAATAAATATTTGTTTCTGTGTTCTAAAGTTTCTGGGAGAGGCCCGACTAAATCTAAAGAGACCTTTTCAAAAACTGTACTGGGAGTGTCAGTTATTACCATCTTCATTTTTACCTTTTGTTGTGTGTTCCTATTCTTTTGACATATTTCACACCCTTTTATGTAATCTTCAACATCTTCCTTCAGTTTTGGCCATTCTTTAATGTCAATATTACTTAAAGAAAGGTACTTTCTAATCTTTTCATAACATCTATTCATTCCTATATGTCCACCTACAATTTGAGTATGAAACTCTTCTAAAATTTTTTTTTTCGTTTCTAAGTCTAAAGCTTCAGCTTTTTCTTTCTGTTGTGAATCACAATTTGATACCCTATCTTCTTCTTCAATAACGTCTAAAGAATACATTCGTGACAAGGCGTCAGAATTTGTATTTAAGCTTCCTTTCTTATACACAATTTCGTATTGATATTCCTCTAAAAGTATTCTCCATTTTAAAAGTCTAGATGTCGGATTTTGTACTCTAAAAACCCACGTTAGTGGCTTGCAATCTGTGACAAAAGTTACTTTTGTTCCGTAAATGTATGGTCTAAAAACTTTGCTAGCCCACACTAGAGCCGCCAGTTCCCGTTCAGTCGCTGAGTACGATCTCTCTGCTTTATTGAAAACTCTACTAGCATACGCAATTGGAAGATCTTTGTTTATTTCACCCTGTGAGAGAATAGCTCCGCAGGCAAATGCCGAAGCATCCGATGTGATTATAAAAGGCTTTTTAAAATCAGGATACTGCAGAATTGGAGGAGTTGTCAATTTCTCTTTAAGCGAATCAAATGCAACTTGTTGTTTGATTCCCCAAGAAAACTGGACGTCTTCTTTTAATAAGGACGTTAAGGGTAAAGCAATTTTACTGTAGTCTTTTAGAAATTTCCTATAATATCCAGTAAGTCCTAGAAATCCCTTAATTTGTTTCTTAGTCTGAGGAACAGGAAAGTTCTGAACTTTCTCTACTAATCTTGGATCTGGTTTTACTCCGTTAGGTGTAATGACATGTCCTAAGTATGTTAATTCTGGCTTCAAAAATTCAGTCTTATCTACACTTAACTGCAAATTGCTTTTGCGAAATCTTTGCAAAATCTCACGTAATCTACTATTATGCTCTTCTAAAGAACTAGAGAAGACCACTAAATCATCCAGGTAGATGAAACAACTCGTACCTGTCAGCCCTGCTAACACTGTATTCATCAATCTTTGAAAAGTGGCCGGTGCTGTCGCCAGACCGAAAGCAAGTCGCTTGAATTGATAATGATTTTCAGGTGTACTGAATGCCGTTATAGGTCTATCCTTTTCCCTAATATAGCATTGATGGTACCCACTATGGAGATCTAAACTGGAAAAGTAACGCGCATTGGCTAAATTACTCAAAATGTCGTCTATGTTAGGTAACGGAAAGGACGAATGGACACATAGATCATTGACAGATCGATAATCGACTATTAGTCTATATTTCTGTTTTCCTGATGCATCGAGTTTCTTTGGAATAAGGAAAATAGAACTGTTCCAAGGAGAAGTTGAAACTTCTATAATGTCTTGTTTTAACAACTCTTCTATTTGTCTATTTAATTCTTCCTTATGACATTCTGGCACTCGGTAATTCTTTTTGTTAACAATTTTGCCTACATGTTTAGGATCAATAATAATTTCATGTTCAAGAACATTTGTAGCAGTTAGTTTGTCTCCTGGTAGAAAGAAAACATCATTGAATTCATCGCAAAGTTCAAGTATACTTTCTTTTTCTTTGGGTGGTAAATGACCTAGCCTTAAAAGCTTATGAAGTAATTTTAAACGCTCAGTTAAACTGTCTGAATTTGACTTTTGTGGGACCCTGTCTTTTTCACACTGAATATTTAAAACATGGTTTTCTTCTAATTTCTCTAAGTCTATCGGATCTAAGGTAATATTCTCTACTGAAGAATTTACATTTAACACACTAGCTATGCATTTATTTTCTTTCGCTACTGTCAAACAAGAAGAAAGAAAAACACCCGGTTTAATTTCTCGTTTTTCTACAATTCCAATTCCTGTGCTGTTTGTGGGAACAAAAACTAACTTCTCGCATCGAGCTGGAATACTATATGTCAACGGTAGTATAAGCTTATCGCTGCCCTTAAGGTCAAGTTTCTGGTAAGCATGTGTTGACAAGGTAGGAGGAGGAGGAGGATGGAATTCTAACAAACAATTTTTTTGTTTCAAGAAATCACGTCCAAGAATGTGTCTGCCTTTTGATAAGCATCCTTCCGAAATAATGTGAAATTTATGTGAGAATTCTACTCCTTTTATCACTAACGTTAGATAAATAGTACCTAGTGACCTAGTTTTAACATTGTTTAATCCTTTCAATGTCACAGTTTGTGTTGTATCGATATTCTTTCTAAAACTGCATGGAAGTGCATGGATTTGCCAAAGACTTAAATCACTGCCTGTATCTAAGAGAAAAGTTGCATCAGCATGCAATTCTTTAATGAATGCCGTAATAGTACCTTCTTCTTGATTTGTTACTATGCAACCCTTCGTGTTATCTGAGATGCAAACAGGTTGCTTATTTACATCCATTTGCGGTTTCCCTGACCATTACAACTTGAGCACATCTGACTACTGCAGGCTTTTACTTCATTAAAATGCAGAGAACTTTGTTCTTTATCACAAATTCTCTCATTTCCACTAGTATTTACCCTACTAGTATTTCCACTAGTATTTACTTTACTAGCAACATGCAAACAATTGCTATAACCTTCCGTGCCTCGCGCGGCGCTCTCGGAAAAATTACAATTAACCCCTCCTGTGCCTCTCGCGGCGATCTCAGGAGAATTTCCATTAACACATCCTGTGCCTCTCGCGGCGATCTCAGGACAAATTTCACAAACGTGTACCGTTTTCATAAACTGATTAGAAGAATTTCCTCTTTCCTTTCTTTTCTGTAATTTGCATTGAGCTTTGGTGTGACCAGGCTTATGGCATAGGTAACATACTAATTCTTTCTTTTGAGCTTTCTTACTATTTACATTTGGAAAGGGGAGAGAAGTGTGGGAAGTGATCTGTGTTTCTTCTTCTAGAGCGAGTTCGATAATATATCCTAAGGATGTATCATCATCGCTTTTAGATCGTACAATCATCTGAATTCTGTCATTTGTTAGCCCCTGAATAAAACTCGCTTTAGCTAAAATTTCAACAAGTGCTATAGCTCCTGGCAATTTAGATGCATCTATAACACGAGCAACGGCTTCGCGTAATTGACTTTGAAGAGTATCTACTTTACTTGCCCATGAAGCAATTGAATCAGTTTTGGTTTGTCTAGAGCTAAAAAGCTGGCATGCATAAAAATCAATAGTTCGTCTAATGGAATAATTTTCTATTAATATTTGTTTAACAGCTTCCCACGTAGTAGTGGTTTTTCTAACTAATAACTTAGATCTAGCATCCCCAGTTATTTTTGCTTTAACAAATTTCAAAAGTGTACTATGCTTAGCTGGGTCAACCAATTCAAAAGCAGCATCTACATTAGACAGAAATTCTTCTAATGCTTCTCTTTTTCCCGAAAATGGTACCGAAATTAACTTTAGTGCTTCTGACACACTACAATACTCTACTTCTGTATCAGAAGAATCAGCACTACCGCTGGTAGCCATTGGCAATTAGTACTTACGTTAAACTATACAATTTAAATTTACAAAATTTTGTTAGCGACAATACCTTTCTTACACCTTCTGTTTTGCCAAGTATTCCCAAGATTAAACGAATGAAATATTTTAATCCTTCCCTAGAGGAACGGTGAATACTAAAGCCTTCTATCCTAGACTGTTCTTGTCTTGATTTTACGTTATTCACTTCACAAGTAAACAACAACCGCGGTGACCAAAGAACAAATCTTTTCTATCTCCAGGCGTAACACTTTCAAATTTTGGAAGTTCAAACAAGCAATGAAAATTGTAACCCACCTTGAATTTCCTGTGATGGGGGGTGCTGCTGGCGTCGATCCTGGTACTTTCCTGATGTTGGTTTAAAGATGAGGCCTCTGGATTTCCACAAGATCTCGGCTTGGAATGTTGCTCAACTGGGACCAGCCACACTTGAGAATGGTACTGCTTACTGGATCTCTGGAACTGGATGCAATAAAACTGGAACACTGGAACGGTGTGTACGCCGAGGTATCCGCTACACCTTGAACAGGCAAGCTTCTTGCACTCACAGTAAAAAAGGTATTCTCGACGAAGTGCGGTCTGTATCTGGACGTAACGATATTTTAAAACGTATCAGCTTCGTGTCGAAGAACGAACTCTGATTACAATGATGAATGTTCAACTTGGTAACTGTGGAACGTGCACTGGAATCGAACTTCAAGTACTTCGGTTGAGATCCTGCCCAGCTGCCACCACTTTATTTTCCTGTTGTATGATTGACGTTTTCGTCTCGCGCAGGTTCTTCTTTTTCTTCAAATAAAATAGGATCTCTTTTGGTAGGCGTGAGAAGTTTATTGAAGTTAATAAGAAAAATAGAAGTTACAAGTTCCACAACAAACAACTACAAAATCTCACTGACTGTTCTTTCAGTAAAATCATTAAAGTTCCACTTTAGATAAAGATTGGAAACACTAGATACGACGAAATACAAAAATATATGAATTCGAAGATGTATATATATATTGTTCCAAGATTCTAGTTACATGTAAAGATATATATATATAAAGTACTAAGATACTATTTACTATTTAATTCTCGTCCCTAAGATACAGACCGCAGAACGAAAAATGATAATATGATAGTCTATCCCTGGAATGTGCCAAACATTGTATAGTCACTAGTATATAAAACTATCGTAAGCACAAAGATCGAATCATCACATGAGTTTAGGTCGACACGTGGACGCACGTGGAGACCTATCATACAGACTTTGAAACTGGACTTAGTAATCCATGCTCTCACTGCGTGATGTACACGCGCGTACATTATCATACTTCCTTGAAAAAGAAACCATTACAAAAGAGAGCATTTTGAAAGTACATACACTATCATCACATATGTGTGACCCTTCAGTGACCCTACATCCTGTTCTTGGCTGGCACATTATCAATAGCTTAAAGAATAAAGATTCGTCTTTTATACAATATTAACATTGACTTCAAAAATAATAATATAACAACTATGAAATACACTAACTTATAATCGAACCCCGATCCTTTATATACACTATATACAGTGACATTCCAGGTAAGTACTGCTAAGAGGGGAGGTGCATCGAAGGTGATAAACAAAATAAGAAAAAGAAAAAGAAAAAAAATAACAGTAAATATATGTTCATACAACAGTAATAAGAAGGAATGCATCATATATTCACACCCGATGACGTTTCAGTTCAAATTCATCCGCTATCAGTATGGGTTTGAGTTGATTTTAACGTCCCTTTCAGCAGCGAGGCTATATGAGACGGAACCTACTGATTAACGTGGAATCCGAAGCACATGAGCTCCCGCCAGGATTTGAATCCAAGTCTCCCACGCCATATCAGTATGGGGGTGAGAGGTAGGTGTGGGAAGGGGTGGCATGTAGAAATACTCGAAAACGACCGTTATTCGTGTCCAAGCCATAGTTTGCAGAGTCGTTGAGATGAAAAGTGACAATCTCCATGTTGTTTTAAGTCCAAATTTGTCTCCATCGGCATGAAGAGTGGGAAGAGAAAGACGGTACGGTATATTATGGATTTTTGTCATTACTTTTTAATTAACATGCGTTCAAATACTTCCCATAAACTATATTCCTTGTGTAAAATAGTGACGTTTCGGCTAGTACATTATAAAAGATGTAAATGTATTTTAATTATGCTGCTACTCTGTTTCTTTGCTATTCTTTCAGGACATCATAATGTATGAATACAATGGGGTGAATGTTGAAAGGATAATACATAACATGCATGATCTCAGCGGGATTCGAACCAGCAACAGACAGGTCTTGCGATCCCTACTTTAGTGCTTACAAGCACAGGCAACAACATGTCTGTCAACGTTTTTAACTTAGAAGGTTTTATTTTTATTTTTTTTTTAAACCATGACTTCATAACTAAGACTTTCAGAAAATATCTTGGACTCAACTGATAAATCATTATAAATAATTTCACTGATAAATAATTTCAAAAACTTACATTAAACACTTTCTATCATTATACAACATTTTTCAGTATTCGTGCTCCAAACAGCACAAGCATATTCTAATTGAGATCTAAGATAGGAATAAAATAATTTAAAAATTGTCGATTCATTATGATACTCCATACTTAAACGACAGATGAATCCAAGATTTTTTCTATATGACGAGTAAATTGTAACTTTGAGTCGAATAACACTCCTAAATCTTTAACTGTTTCAGGTTTACAATGATTTATTCCACCAATAAAACAATCATAACTGATATAGTTTTCTTTTCGACTAAAAAAAAAGTGTGTTTCGTTTGAGTCAATTTAACGTAAATTGATTTATGTCACTCCATGTCTTCACAGTTTGTAAATTCATTTGTAGTTTTATGCAATCATCAGTTCACTTTAGATCATCTGGAAATAATAACATATGAGAATTTTTAATATATTCATTTATATCATTAATCATTATGAAGAATAGTTAATCATTACTGCCTTAAGAATCACTGAAGAAAACGTTTCAGATACCTGCAGAGAAAACTAAAAACATGGAAGTTTGTCGGGATCGTAATACGGCAAATTATGGATGCGTTAAAATATCAAATAATACTTTTAATAAAATGGATACTTTCAAATATTTGGGTTCAATATTAACAGACGAAAACCATAATCACGAATAAATTAAATGTCGACTAAAAGCAGGGAATTCGTGTTATTATTCAGTTCAAAATCTCTTGTCGTTGCGAATTCTGTCGAGTAATTTGAAGCTTAAAATATATAAAACGATAATCATGCCTGTTGTTCCGTATGGTTGCTTACTCTGAAGGTAAAACGTAGACTGAAAGTATTTGAGAACAAGATCCTGAGACGAATATTCGGACCCAAGAGGAACGGAAATGGGAATGGCGGAAACTTCATAACGAGGAACTACATAATTTATACCGTTTACCAAACATTCTTAGGGTCATAAGGGCTAAGAGGCTCAGGTGGACAGGTCATGTGGCCAGAATGGAAGAGAGAAGGAACGCTTTCAAAGTATTAACTCGAAGACCAATCGCAAAACGACCATTAGGAAGACCTAGGTGCAATATTAAGGAAGACCTGGGGAGGACAATATTAAGATGGATCTCGCAGAAATATGAATACAAAGTAGAAACTGGATCCAGTTGGCTAAGGGCAGAAGTCAGTAGAGAGCTTTTGTGAACACGCCATTGAACCTTAGGTTCCATAGGCCATAGAGTAGGTTAGTTATAGGTAAATCTAACTATAATAATTTAGGTTTTGTAGAAACTAAAAGAAGTCTTTCAGTGCTTCTAATCGTTCCAAAACTTAGTGCTACAATAGTGATTGCTACTGTAATTCCTGAGATGGTTACATTTAATACAGTCACTATAAACGCAAAGTGTAATAAAGTTTTTGAGTTACTAATCGATTCACCCTCGTAAATAGAAAATATGATAAAAGCGTGATGACATATTTGGACTGGGAGTAGCCAGTATTAAAGTCACCTTCGGAATGGAAAATAAGCTAAAAGAAAGCCTTAAAAAAAAAAAAAAAAAGTTCAGAGTAGTGTTGCAAGAGAAAGAGAGATTGTTACCCAGGGGTAGATTTCTGTTGGGAAAGCTCACATGTCGCTATTAATTTTCGTCTCTAAGGTTGCTGAAATGCCCCAGAGCGAAGCTGCAAAATCGAAAAACACGAGCATAGCGCTGGGAGAGAGATTCAAGTCAACTTCTTTTGTTTCATGTAAACCTACAGAGATTTTAGAGAGGTCGAATTTAGTATCTGGAATTTAGACGGAGAGGGGGAAAAATATGGCATTTTTCTTTCTTGTGCTATACAGAGAGACATTTTAATAAGATAACAGAATATTCTGATCCCATTACCGGAAATTTGCTAGATAATGTTTCCTCGTCCACAAGGCTCATAATTGTATTTTGCGTTTGATCTACGATTTGCTTTCTCTCATAAGATGAATGTGCATGTGAGCTTATCTGTTTGATGTTCAAAGCGTCCAAGAGATCGGTTCAGAAAAGGATAATTAATAAATGCATAGACTGAAGAGAATCAAAATACCATTGAAGAGTAACAATTTTGTGTTTATTTTGATTTTTTAAAAATAGTTTCGTACAAAAACTAAAAAAAAACTGCATTAATAACAAGAAGCAAAATATTCATATTGTTATTTATTTTCTAATAATAAAAATAATGAAATAATTTTTTATTTAAAGTGATTTACTTGATAATAGAGGAAACGGTTCTAATATGATAAAGATACGTTCTTTTGACCATAGACCACGTCTAATTATAGTAATATATGCCCTGATTTTTTCTTCATTCCATCTATAGTGCGTCCAGTAAGAGAACGTCTCTGACAGCTCTCAGTGACATTGCCACTACTCGCGTGTCAAGGTTTTTTTCGGTGCAACTGTAGTGGCAATTTAATTAATGGCATAAGACAGAGTCATCGTGGTTGGTAACACTGGTATCAAACTAGGGGCTGCAATGTCCCACCGCATGTGGTAAGAAACGTCAGAGATCATCTCTTGTTGGCCGTGCTATAGAAGTCTTTAAAATCCTTCCGCGTCAAGGAATTTCCACGAATGGCGTAATGTAGCATTTAAGGTTAATTTAAAGGGATAAGGTTGCCGATAGATGACGCTACAGTCTTTGTCTCTTTCTGATTTTTTTTTTTTTTTTTTTACCTCACAAAAATTTACAATTTTTTTTACAAATTTCAACCTACAGACTTCAAATTTTTGAAGAAGGAACTTCATAACTAATGGAAGGCAACAATCCGTGCCGATTTTTTATTTAGAATTTTCTTCATTGTTGAAACAATTCCATTGTTAAAGATTTACATATCCATTTCAACTATCAAGCCATTTCAACAACGAAGAAAATTCTAAATAAAAAATCGGCACAAACTGTTCCCTTCAATAGGTTATGAAGTTCCTTCTCTAAAAATTTGATGTCTGTAGGTTGAAATTTGTAAGAAAAATTGTAAATTTTCATGAGGGGTAAAAGATACATGAGAGAGATACCAAGACTGTAGTGTCATCTATCGTCAAAACTTGTCCGTTTACACCAACCTTAAAATAGCCATGTGCAACAGCCGGGTCCCGTACCAATTCCGGCCCAATTAACCCTTTCATTTGGCCCGCCTGACCCCTTGTTGAAATACATACTTGTTATATAATCTTAAACTGAATTGAAAATATTTTGTGGATAACTGATATCTACATTGGAAAATATCATCCGCGTTGGAATATCCAGTGTACCATGGAAAATTGAAAGACTAGTTCAGAACATGAAGAATCAAATGCCCCATTAAAATGATAAATAGATTTATCTGCTTTTCTTTAGTAAATACATAAATACGATGAATGAGTTTCTCCATTAAGTATGTCCATTCGATTGTTACGAAAATGATATGCATTGTCCAAGCCAGTAAGTCCACTGTGATTGGCCCAATCCCGGTTTCAACTTGCACATATCTGATTTAAACCAAGTTAATTATTGGACTATATTGTGTAATGCTGTGTATCTTTAAACGTTGATAAAGGCTCTTCATTATGTTTACACAATCACTTTATCAATTTATAGTTTTTTTTTTTTTTTTTTTAATATACAACAGTGCTTCATATCAAAGACTTGGCTAATTCGTGTTACTCACGAGAATCGAGAAATTGTCTTGAATTTGGAAAGGTCCTTCTCGTTTGTACTCTCGTCTCGTTTTTGAGACGAGACGAAAAATTTACTGTCTCGTTGGCAACACTATCTTTGGGAAGGGGAAATAATGCAAATTTATTGTCTCGTCGGCAACAATATCTTTGGAAGGGCAAATATTGAAAGTCTCATAAGCAACACTAACTTTGGGAAGGGGAAATATTGAAAATTTATTGTCTCGTGGGCAACACTATCTTTGGGAAGGGGAAATAATGAAAAAAATATTGTCTCGTGGGCAACAATATCTTTGGGAAGAGCAAATAATACAAAATTTATTGTCTCGTGGGCAACAATATCTTTGGGAAGAGCAAATAATGAAAAAATATTGTTTCGTGGGCAACACTATCTTTGGGAAGGGGAAATAATACAAGATTTATTGTCTCGTGGGCAACAATATATTTGGGAACAGCAAATAATGAAAAAATATTGTCTCGTGGGCAACACTATCTTTGGGAAGGGGAAATAATACAAAATTTATTGTCTCATGGGCAACAATATCTTTGGGAAGAGTAAATAATGAAAAAATATTGTCTCGTGGGCAACACTATCTTTGGGAAGGGCAAATAATACAAAATTTATTGTCTCGTGGGCAACAATAACTTTGGGAAAAGCAAATAATGAAAAAATATTGTCTCGTGGGCAACACTATCTTTGCGAAGGGGAAATAATACAAGATTTATTGTCTAGTTGGCAACACTATCTTTGGGAAGGGCAAATAATATAAAATTTATTGTTTCGTGGACAGGAATATCTTTGAGAAGGGCAAATAATGAAAAAATATTGTCTCGTGAGCAACACTATCTTTGGGAAGGGCAAATAATGACAAATTTATTGTCTCATGGGCAACAATTTCTTTGGGAAAGGCAAATAATAAACAAGGAGGACAATATAAATCATGACTGGATTTACTTACAACAGTGTAGAACTCAATGGCAAAGTTTTTGCTTCTGCGGCAATAAACTTTTGAATTTCTTACGTTATTCAGTAACACTACAGTGATTTTCATTTTTATCAGGTTTGGTGGCATGCTTTTTTTTTAAGAAAAAAAAACTTTATATTCCTATCTTTTTTCCTGTATCTTAGGAAGTTATTTTAACCCGATATTTTTTGTTTTATCCTTTTTTTGCTCATTTCTTTTCGAAATGTCTTAGAATTATAACCGAAAACAGTATCAGGTATGCTCATTATAAGAGTTTTCAAGATATCATCTTTTACATAATAGCAAAGATACCGTATTACCTTACCTTACGACAGATAACATAAACACAAGGCATGCAGCTTAATTTTAAAGAGAAAGGAAAGAAGAAGGAGATTTCAGACAAATTTTCTACTTCCTTATATGCGTATTTCTAACAACAAAATTATCTGAGGTTAGCTTTTGTTTTCAGCTTTTCTCTTCCAATATTCCAGAGAGAGAGAGAGAGAGAGAGAGAGAGAGAGAGAAAGAGAGAGAGAGGGAGAGAGAAGCGTAAGGACAGATAATAAAATAGAGGTAGTAACTTGATTATATCTATATGTTGCTTGTAATTCTTCCTAATCCAGAATGTGTCCAAAATAAAGATTTACATTTTAATAACCGTTTAACAATTTCGGCAATACAGGGTGAACCAAAAGTAGGTGGACAATAAGTGGAATTGGATTTATGTTAAGAGTTATTATTATAACAACGCTGTTCATATAACAACAGTTATTTAAATTTGGGGTCCCTTTTTGTTTCATATAGTTCTGAGATCCCACTCTGTTTACTACCTTTAGCAAATACATTATCTACCGACAGTTGTCCGAGCAAAAACGGTAAGGTATAGCGGAAAATGGGTTTTCGATATCGATAAAGCATCTCAAGAATAGGTTCCGTTTTCGAATTTGTCCTCCTATTGAAACCAGCAGTGGTAGCTTTAATCACTTCCGGTTTTAATACTGGAATCATCTTAAAGCGTAAGATTACGAAATATCAAGAATCATATACAAGGTGATTCAAAATGAATATAAGGAAGGGTTTTAAAGTTTTGTAGTACATATTACATTTAACGTACAGTTATTAATAATATATCAAATGAAAGAACAACTCAGACAGCTTTTGCTACAAGTGTTCAATGTGAGCACCATTCGGTCGCACGGTACACATCTAGTCAATGGGCGAGAAAGCCCCCAAAATTTTCCGCCGGGATATAGCACAAAACACATTCAATTTAGGGGCGTCTCGTTGCAACTGTACCATCTCGTGGGGATTTGCTGTCCCCAAGATGCGAATATTATGAGTTTTCACATCACCACTTGTCGATTCATCACTGAAGACGACAACCAAGAAAACCTTCATCGTCATGAAACATTTCATTTGCAAAGTTTGCACGTAAACTGTAGTCTGTAGGCTTTAGAGCCTACAGTTGTCTTTGCAAAATGTAAATCATAAAAAAGATTTCTGTTCACTAGTCGCTATCTTTGATACTAGCGCTTTCTAACGGCAGACAGAGGAAACCGTGCGTGCGTACAAAGCTGTTTGAGTTGCTCTTTCATTTGAAGTATTATTAATAACTGTGAGTTAATAGTAATAAATACCACAAAGCCTTAAAAACTCCAATATTTATTTTGAAACTCCCTGTATATAATATGGATTTAGGGAGTAGGTTCCATCTCCGCCATAGTTCCTCCATTGAAACCAGATGTGATATATTTACCACTCCAGGTTTCAATATTAGGTCCCCATAATCTGGCAGTTATATATATATATATATATATATATATATATATATATATATATATCGTTTAACGTCCTACGCTACCTCCGAGCCTGAAACAAACGGTGATGATGAAAATGAGATGAAATGAAGAAAGTGAGAAAAAATGAGAGAAACTGCAAAATGAATAATAATGATAATAAAAATAAAATACTAATAATTTCGCTTACATTAACTGGATGTGGGATACAGAAGTAGATAACCACTTTTGAAGCCACCGTTATCCGCTAAGACGTTAACGGACTTATTCAGGGGCGCGCCCTGAAATTTTTGTTGGGAATTGTTGGGAAGAGTACAAAGTAGTTTCGGGGATTCAATACTACAACATACTACGCCTATATAGTATTGAACCATTGTTATTCTACATTCTAAAAGGCAATAACTAATTATTAAACACTGCCCCCTATATTCTTAGGAAATAATATAGTACTAGGTTGTTTTTACGAGAAAAGTAAGAATACAGTTGAAGAAGTATGAAAGAGTACAGATGAAGTGTAAGATAAAATCTTAAGGCTAGATCAATGCTAGACATATATAGTTATATTAAGAAAGTGTACAAATGTAGATCGAGTTGCGAATTATTTTAGGGGGGAGGGAACTTGGACTCAGCGGACTCCAGTTGTGGGTATGCACTAATGGTGGGCACAAAACCGGTTTTTCGGTTTCTGATTTTTAGGAAAACCGAAACCGGCTTTTGAAAATTTTCAAAAACAAAGTTTTTCGTCGAAACTGGTTGAGTTCATAAAAAGGAAGTGCAAACTGAAACCGATATGCTTGAAAAGCAGTATGTTTAAAAACAAAACTGCTTTTGTTGTAACCGGATCCGGTTTTCGGAGAACAACGAAACTCTACTCTGGTGAGAAACCGAACAGGGCTTTGGAGAATACCAAAACCAGTTTCGGTGAAAACCGAACCGGTTTTGGAGAAAACCGTAGTGTCGGTTTTTCAGATTTCGGTTTTTTAGACACCGGTTTCCGTTTTTATAAAAACCAGTTTTGCCCATCACTAATGTGCATCTGCTTAGAATGTTTTTCTTACTTTCATAAAGATTATAAAAATAAGCCTTTTCAATACACTTAAAATGCCAATGTAAAAAGATGACTGCAGAATGTATTAGATTCAACTCGTACAAACAATGCAACAAAAATGGATAAACATTCCATAAGGTCACAAAATTAAAGAGAATATCCAAAACTTGGCAGCACTGGGAAAAAGCCGCCATGAAGGCAGTTGAAGTTAAACTATTAGAGAGTCAGGTGTTGGAGATAAGAACTATCTCTGCTTACAATCATCCATAAACACGTTCTGAACTTGTGATTGTATTTATTTTTTTAAAAAATCTAACTTTGATATAATTAAAGTGTAGAGTGTAGAGAGAGTCCGCGTGGGTCGGAATTGTCATCAAAGATAAGCATGCGTTTAAAAAACGAAAAAGAAATTACTCAATAGAAATGGGTGAAAAACTTGGGGTTACACAATGTAGCCCAAAGAGACAGATAAGGCAAGCTGAACAAAAATTAAATAACAATGACAACTAGTGACCATTCAATTTATTATTCGTAGTACAGTTTATTGTTATATACTATTATGACTGGTGGTTGCTATATTATTCAACTTTGTAACGTGTTCTGCAATGTTCAAAACTCTCTTTACTTTATGACTCGCATGTAACTAGAAGGGAGGTCACAGTAGCGCCATTTCGCAGTTTGGTTGGAGAGGGGGCAAGATTCTCTACTGCAGTATGGGTTTCACGTTTTCATTAGTATATTAGTAAACAACTGATTAAAATATACCCATTACTCAATTCCCCCTGCTTTGCCCAAAGAATGCCCCTGGTTAGCCAGGCCCCGTTAAAAACTGTTGCCGCTGTACAGGGTTCCTACTGATCAAATAAAAAAAAAATCCTGCCTGCTCCCTGACTTTTCCTGACTTTTGCCACGAAATTCCCTGATTTTCATTACAGATGTCGGATGACGTTGACACATAAATAAGAATAAATAACGTTGAATATTAATATATGAGAAACATTTGTTCTATAGAGACAAATAGTAATCAATTGCTCATACGTAGATTAAACTTACCTCCCATAAAAATCTGAGCAACGTCCCATAATGTAATCATTAATATCTACCTACAAACGTCAGAGAATAAATTACGCTGAAGAAATGATACTTCTTATACACTCATTTATAAAATTTCCCTGATTTTCCTTAATTTCCAGTCTTTTTCCTGAACTTCCCTAACCTGCACCACTTTCTCTGAGTTTTCCCTGACTTCCCAGACCAGTAGAAACCCTGGCATAGAATACCGTGAGACGCAGGCTGGAACTGTGAACATTGACAGGTTCTTTCAATTCTCAGAAGTAAATTGGCTTACTCCCAAGATCGGATTTACGTACACTCACGTCCAAAATGATTGTCGCATATATATAACTGTCTTCTAAGAATATAATTTGATATTGATTTTGCAGGGTACTTTTAATACTGATACTATTAGTAGAATCGGAAAATATTTGTGGTAAATTTCATAGGAAGAGAATTATAAATACGAAAATTAGAGTGAGTAAAACAAAATGTTGCTAAATGGACAAGAAAGTTTTATTGTTTTTATTTACTGCTCTTTTGACATGAAATTTGCCACATACATGTATTTGCCGATTATACACACACTAACATTGTAAGATATACCGGGCGAATTCGTTATCAAATTATATTCCTAGAACAATATATTTATAGACATGCGACAATCATTTTGGACATGAGTGTATATCCTTCTCTTTCTTGTTAGTGTAAACAAAAGCTCTCTCGTAACTCTGGATAGGTAAGTAAACTTTAGGTAGTTCTTTACGCTGAGCAAAGACACGAATTAGTAACTCGGCAAGAATCCAATTACACCTACCCCCTCATTTACGTAAGTAATGCGTTCCGTAAATCTTTATGTAATTTGAATTTTACATACGTTGAATTTGTAATTGCTTAAGTGCTACTTGGTAAGAGACTGCGTTTATATGTGGTAAGCGCTACTTCTTGGTGAAATTGAGTTACTAGGTGGAATAGATTGGGATCGAACAACAGAACAGTATATGAGTAATTTTGTCTCGGAAATGTACCTACAGATTGCAGAAGAAGCTTGTTCGGTGGGCTATATATCATTTCTTTGAATAGCATGGTAATGTTGAATCTTCTTTCCCAGGTAACTCGAAAGTTAGAAAATATGTACATGTGATTATTCACACGATGTTATTTTATAAATTAGACACCATGCAGCAATATTAAACTATAAAAGTATGAAAAATATGTAATTACTAACTGTACTAACGTAATATTTGACATGTAGCTATACTGTCATTTTCGAAATCTATTACGTAAATATATAATACGGTGTGTTGAGAAATTCAATTACCAAACTCCGAGATGTGATTCCTCACATCAAATGAAATGAAAGTAAGAAGATCTAATAAACATGAGCCGAAAAATGCCTCGTTGCAGTCATAAAGTGCCGAAAATGGGAATATTATACATGAGCGTTCTCCTTTTTATATTTTACTTTGCTTTTATATATACAGTGGCGGATCCAGGATATGATCAAGGGAGGGGCTAAACCATAGTTTCCAACTTTATCCAGTGTAAAGCAGGATTGAAGCCCATTTTATCCAGTGCGTACCTAAGCATCAAGGGGGGCTATAGCTCCCCATTAGATCCGCTCCTGTATATATATCATATATATACCTGTATAGATATATCATAAATACTGTCACAAAGTTTGGAGTAGCGCTGTAGGCATCCGGAGTGGCACAATGCTGCCGTCTGTGTATAAAGCGGAAGATGCATGTAGTGTGTGTTTGACTGGTCACGACATACGTTGATATTGTATTGAGTTCTGATGGAGTGGGGCGATTACAAAAATCGTGTAGCAGTAATTGCACTACATAAGGTCGGGAAGACAGTAGGTGAGATTTTCAACCTCCTGAAACCCCTACAAATCAGCAAGAGATTCGTGTATATCGCGCCATACAGCGATACACCGAGACTGGAACGGCAGCTGACCGCGCAAGGAGTGGCAGACCAGAACGGTACGAACTTCGCAGGTCCAAAAAGCAGTCACAGCAAGAATTCGTAGAAATCCTGTTCGAACACAAAGTGTGATGGCTGCTGAGATGAACATCAGCAGAAATTCCATGTCTCGTGTGCTCAGAAGTGACCTACATCTACGTGCATATAAGTGGCGGACTGGTCACTTTCTGACCCAAACATTAATTTTCCAGAAGATCCTTAAATCAAAGAGACTGTTGCGGCGTTACGCCAACAATCTGCACAGGAAGATTCTGTTCACTGACGAAAAGGTGTTCACAATTAAGCAGGCCTACAACTCCCAAAATGACTGTGTATATGCCACGTCATCTACTGCAGCTTCTGAGACAGCTCCAAGGGTTCAGAGGGCACATCATCCTGGCTCGGTGATGGTTTGGTGGAGAGTGAGCTACTCAGGCACAATCCAGCTGCATTTTTGCGAACAAGGTGTTAAAACATCTGCCAAGGTGTACCAGGACACAGCGCTAACACCTATAGTGAAACCACTGTCTGCTACCATGTTTCCTGGAGAAAGGTGGATCTTCCAGCAGGATTAGCTCCAGGCCACAAAGCGAAAACAACCCAGGACTGGCTGAACGTCCCCGACTTCATTTCTACCGTTGATTGGCCTTCTAGCAGCTCGGAACTTAACCCGTTGGACTTCAAACTGTGGGCAGTCCTTCAGGCAAAGGTCTGCCATAAACGGCATCCATCTGTCGACAGTCTGAAACAATCCTTGACCCGAACAGTAAACAATTTTCCCACGGACGTGGTGAATAATGCCATTGACCAGTGGCCGGACAGACTTCGTGCCTGCATCAAGGCCAAGGGGGCACATTTCGAAAAATAATTCATGCGTCAGGTGTGCAACATATCAACGTATATGACCAAAATAAATTGCCTTGGTTTTAATGCTCTCTGTGTTATTCACATTCAAACTTGTAACAGTATTTATGATAGAACTATATACATTGCCTTAAGATTAAAAAAAAGCTAAAGATACCTATAGCTCTAATGACTATGCCTTCTTAAAGTAAAGCTTTACTGAGGAATTCAAATACAATAGAGTCCCTAAAACTCGACAGCCGATAACCCCATAGTCCGAATAGCTCGCCCACACCCTAGCAAGCGAAAAATAAGAGCGCATGCAGATCTGTTTAAGGTCATTTCCGGGTATTTTTCTGAGGTCTGTCTTATCAGGTAAATTACTGTACAGTGTGTAATCATCGATTTTCATTTTCATGTATAGTAAAGGCTTCATAAAGCACGTACTTTTCCTTTGTTTAAAGGTAATTGGACAGTTTATTCTCTGCTGTATTCTCAACCAACCAATACATACAAGTACAGTATTGTATTTTCTGAGGAAATATTCGTACTTATTCTTTTTTAATCCCATTCCCAACCCTGCATTTTTCACAAACTCGGCTGCCCTTTGGTCTACATTAGGCTGAGTAGGCAAATGTAATATCATTTTCTATTGATACGTTTATGATTAATCTGCACCTTTTATTACCTTTCAAGCTAAATCTGTACCAAAATAGTTGGCCGAGTATTTTTCTGTTTACTTACTATACTTTATATGATTAAGTTATTAAGTTATACGAGGGCAAGTCAAGAAAGACTTGGACTGATTTTTTTTCCCGGCAGTTCTGTTAACGCTGGAGCTTCATAGTTTGGCATACAAGTAGGGTGGGTCTTGCTGTGCATATATATAAAATGTTGTTAAGGAATCATTGCATGTTTGGTAACCACGACTTTTTATTACAGGTGATGTTCTGCGCCGCCTCTAGAAGTCGCCTGTAGAAGAAATGGAGTCATTACGAGATGAACAATTTGCAGCTATACGGTTCTGCTATCGCCTGGGGAAAAGTGCAACAGAAACTCTAGGAATGTTGAGAGCAGCCTACAAAGATGACGCTCTGCCACGAAGTACCGTGTTCTGGTGGTTCAAAGAGTTTAAAGAGGGCCGAATGACAATCACGAAAGCTGGTGGACCAGGTGTATCAGCGTCAGCTGTTACTGAGGTGAACATTAACACGGCAGCAGTCATTGTTAGAGAAGATCGCCGCATCAGTATCGACGATCTGGCAGTCGCACTACGCATATCTCATGGCAGTGCCTTCAAAATTTTGCATGACCACCTCCACATGAGCCGAGTGTGTGCGCGATGGATTCCGCGACTCCTGACACCAGAGCAGAAGGCCGTTCGAGTGGAGACTTGCAGGAAGCTGTTGCAAAGGTTTGAGGATGGTGGAGACGCCTACCGCACCGTGCGACTTTTTTCTATTCCCTGCCCTAAAATCCAGACTGCGTGGACGCCGCTTCTCCGATAATTCCGAGGTTCTGAAGGCATCGGAGGCGGTTTTGAAGGACCTCTCAAAGAATGGCCTGCGACACGTGTTTGAGGACTGGAAGACTCGAATGAAAAAGTGCATTCAAATGGGCGGGGACTACTTTGAAAAGGATCATGTGCCTGTTGCTGAGTAATATTAAATTGCCTAGAAAAAAAAAATCAGTCCAAGTCTTTCTTGACTAGCCCTCGTATAATCATATATTACAGATAACTTCATTACTACCGCAAAAGTAACCAGACAACTTGATAATACTGTCTGGAAAGTTCGGAGAAAATTAGCTAAGTTTCTACTCCTGTTTATGTAGAATAGCCACTTTGAGAATCAGAAAGATGTAATTAAAGTTATAGTAGTAAATGTCCAAACAGCGTACAGTAAACAGAGAAAACTAGAAGGTACAAAATATCGTAGAAGGCGTTAAGAAGTAGACCTCCAAGATGTTTAAACAGAAAATGTTGTTTAATAAGCAAAGCACGTAGGTGTATGTATACATTAAGATGTTTCTTTCTATTTAAAAAATGTTGTTTGAGCTTATGTTTATAACTTTCGAACACATATTGCTGTACACAGCTAGCCGTTAGAAGAAAACAATATAAGTATATATAATATATAATTACCGCAACATATACAGATTAACTTCTGTTGCAAGAAGCCATCAATGTTTGTGGTGAGCTTTTCTAAATGCAGCTTGGCGTAATATTAGTGCAGTTGTAGTAGTATAGAAGTGAAATACCCCTCCCTCTCTCTCTATCTCTTTTCCTTGACTCCATCCCTTTTAGTTTTGCTGTCTTGAGGGCCCCACAACGTTCATTACCAATTCGAGACGCGAGTCTGCTTAAATTGCTGCCATTTCTACAGCTGGCAATTGGGAATGTGGTAATGGCGGATAAGCCATGGTTAGCATGCGGATTCACGAAGTGTGAAAGCCAAAAACGAACAGGGAAATAAGTAAGTACTCACACGGGATTTTTCCCTACTTTTTCTTCTTGTTTTTATTATACACATATATGGCGCTACTAGTTTTTTTTTCCTTCAGATGTGCTTCCAAGGGTGCACGTGTGAACAAGACAGATGCAAGAACATAAGGGAACTTTCTCCCCTTAAAAAAGGGGGACGGGGTATATAAACATTAAAACCATCCGGTAGGTATTATTGGCATTTATGATATTTGTTTATAACCTTTTGGACTGACAATTAAGCTTCCAAACACAATGAACAGTAGTCAGAAAATGGCATGCCAACATGATGATGAAAGGAACGCCCAATCAAATTGTTAAGAGAATTAATTATATTTTCTCATACAAAGGTAACTGTCATTACATTTTAGAAGATATTTAACATGTAGATCAATGAAAAAGTAATGAAAAATAAACCATCAAGCTTACTGAACGAAATTATTTGATATTACAAGGAATAAGTGTTAAAATATATTTAATTTTTAATAATAAAAGATTGCGAATTTCCCAAAAATGGATCTTAAAGATTTAGTTTTATTTTCCATAAATCAATATTTCGTTAACAATCCTACAATATAGATTGAAGAAGGGATTAAAAAAAAAAACTACGGGGGAAATTCGGCAGGGGTAGTTTAACTTCCTTTTTCGATGATTTTCTCAAAGATTGATTCAGTTTTGCTTATATGTATTTTGTAAATAAATGCTTCATTAACAACAAAAATATGGCATAAGTCATTTTATAGGAAAAAATCCATAAGACGTAGTTAACTCCTGAGGATGAGTTTTTTTTTTTCGAACAAAACTTTTCGGAAACAGCTATCGTAATTTTGTTCACATTTCGTAAGTAACCGTTTCCATAGTAACTAGTTATAATATGACTCGATTCAAATTATGTGACCCCGCATAGTGTAGTCGCTAACGCTCTCGCCTTAGGTACAAGCGATCCCAGTTTCGATTTCCGGTGTGGACACGCTCGAAAAAGTGTAAAAGCTTTTTTCAGGCCACCCATTCTGAATGAGGTTTTCCTGGGTTTTCCTCATTCACACCAGGCAAATGCCGGGATGGTACCTAATATACAGATCCCAGGCCGCTTCCTTCTTTCCCGAGGGACGTCATCTTTCAAACGTAACGGGCTAACATGGCCGTAGATGCCGAGAGCCCAGAAAGGTAAATACTAATCCTAATCCCTTGATCCAAATTAAGAAAGAGGAGCTAAAAAGTTTGGTGCACTGGCCAGTACCACAGCGATTCAACGGTAGAGTGCTCCCCTCTGGTGCGAGGGGTCCCTGGTTCGGCACCCGGCAACTCGAGTTTGTGAAGGAGAACACTGTAAACTAAAATCTTTAATTTTTGCGTCCCATGAATATGCTGGCTACACGTAGATTAAAGGAGACGGCAATGATGATAAATGAATGAAATGGTGGAATGAAGAAAATGGGAGGGAACACGATAACCCCGAGAAATCCCACGCACACGACGTTTGTCCATAACAAAGCTCACTTGGCGCGAGCTGCGATCGAAGCAAGGACCCCATGCACTAGAGGTGAACACAAGCACTTGCGCACCGCGGCCTCCTAGAGAAGGACAACGTTATGTCCGTGGGTTTTTCGACGTTCTAACGTTTTCTTCCACGTTGTTATTCCATTAGTTATTTCAATAATCAACCGTTTCTTCTAGCCCAAAAAGGTCAGGGGCCGCGGTGGTTCAGTGGTAGAGCGTTCACCTCTGGTGTATGGGGTCCGTGGTTCGATCCCAGCTCACGCTAAGTGGGCTTTTTGGTGGATACCGTATGCGTGGGTTTCCTCGGGGTTCTCCTGTGTCCTCCCACTTTCTTCAACCCACCATTTCATTCATTTCTCATCATCACGGTCTTCTTTAGCCTACCCGGCATAATCATGGGACGTAAAACTGAAAAATTTCATTTCACTTCATTTCTAGTACAAATGGCCTAAACGTAGAATGTAAAACTACATATTTTATAGCCTTCCCTCTCCGCTAGTCTAATGGCTAGCTCGCGCGCCTTTATTGTGCAGAATTCCGGGTTCGATTCCCAGTGGGAGAGTTCTAAGCACTACAACTGTAAATCCATGTCTCTGGTACTGAAAAGTGACGCTAACTTCAACACACAACAACAACACAAAAATTTATTTGATAAACTTTTTTGTTTTCTCAGTGCATGTTTACAAAAATTGTGAAGCAAAATAGACTTTACTTTGTCCTTAAATTTCTCCGGTGATCCTGTCGTTATTCCTGCTCTGGACTTCCATCTTCTTTTGGACAAAGAGATGATAAGCGGGGAGGGAAAAAAGTAATTTTCATGCAGGAGCGTTAGTATTACCAGTACAATACAGTTATTAATAACTTCCATAAGGTTTTTTTTTTCTTCTATACAGCCCGAATATCATTTGTACCCTTTTCCCTGTAGCTCCCTACTTCCCACTGACAACTGTCATGTTGAATTCTATCTTGGGCGACGTACTGCGACCCATTATTACACTGTCGAGGTGATGTTTGTTTACATTTGGAACCAGATGATGAAAAACCTGGTTGTCCTGGTGATAGAGTTCAGTCTTTCCTTTTCTTTTTCTTTTCGCTCTCTCTCTCTTTTTCTTTCTTAACATTTCCAAAGCTTCATCACACAAAATGTTTGCTGAAGTAAAAAATAGAGTGAATACTGAAGGGTGCATGGTCAAAAGGTCACGAATTTTATACTGTTGGCTTACATGTAACATTTTTTACATTTTTTTCCTTACTGTATGTATCCTCTTAGTAGGGTGTGTTTTTAAGAAGGGTTTGTTTACCAGCTACTTTTTGGTAGCACAATCTTCCATTTTTTTTTTTTTTTTTTTTATCGCCTCTGAATGTTATACAAAACCTCTACAAGCTTCATTTAGTTCCCATAAGAGGATGGCCCTGCCAAACACGTGTAATGCTTTTTAAAACATAACAAAAGACCGCTACAGTAAAGTTTATTAAGTGGAGCTGAAATATTGAAAAGAATATGGATTTATTTTTCAAAGAAGAAGAAGAAGAAAAGCTGCAGAAGGATGTAATGTTGAAAAAGGTTGCTGACAGATCCCACGCTGGTTACGGAATTTTGTAGCAGATGCAACTCTAGGGACATACATAATCCAACCAGTTACTCACCAACCAGGTGCCAGCTTTTGTTATCACGTACGCTCATCAGCTTCCTCCCTTCTCTCTCTATTTCCACTCTCCCTCTTGACATCCAGCATCGTCAAACATCGCCATTGTGTTTGTCTAAATCACTCTTTTTATAGTTAAAACGTTACAGCTTACATTAACATTCATAAAATTTTCAGATTTCTCATCTAAAGTCCTTTTGTTACTTGGACAAGGTCTTGATGAAACCAATTTTTCCTAAAGCCTGTGGCAAACATCTTGGCATTTTAGCTAAACGAATAAAACGCAAGCTCTGACGCGACGTTGCCAAGTGGCAATGGGGTGTGTGGGCTATGGCTTAGCTAAGCTGACGAACTACAGCGCGATCAGGTGGCAGGAGATAAACTGAAGTGAATGTGTACAAAATAAACGTGGCAATACCGCAGGCCTCTCATTTGCTAGCAGCATTTAAAGGGAACTTGGAGCGCCGCCTTCAAATGCCAAGGAGTTTGTCATGCCGTTTAGTAGGAGCAGGGAACTGTGGCTAATCAAGTTCGCTACAAGACGAAATGAAAATAAAATGAAATCATTAATATTACATTCTATATTAAGTTATGTAGGCTAAAGAGATGGATGACTAATGATACTCAATGATTATTTAAGAATTGGTCAAATAAAAATGCGGAGGAAAACAAGAAAATACTTGAAAAGGATTCACGGGACACTCTGTTCATAACAATTAACATGATTTCAGACAAAGTCAGGGATATCATTAAGTCACCGTACCCGGCAAGGTTCTGTGCTGTGCTGCGCAATAAAGCTCTATGAACCCGCCAACAGTTCCAGATTCAAAATTAAATGAAATAAAAATCTTACGTTGAATCTCCCACGATTATATCCTTTAAACTAAATAACACGGATGATTAATGAAAGTGAATGATTATTATAAAATAATTAGTGGAATGACAATGGGAGAGGAAAAGGGCGAACACCGAGAATATCCACGGATACGATGTTCTTCACCGGAAATCACTCGCACCAGAGGTGAGCGCTCTACCACTAAGCCACGTTGCTACTTTCCACTTATCCCAATCACCACTTCTTTCGTCTTCATGGTATTTACGGCGAGGCTGGGCAAACAGTCGATCGCTGCTGAGAATCGGGTAGATCGCGAACTTTAGAGTGATAGGGTTATTATCTGAAAAAATAATACAAATCCTTTTCTTTTATTTTAAAAATGATTTTCAATTGAGGAAGAATGATTTCGAATAAAACAACGACAACGTACCATTTTCATAAGGAATGTGGGAACATTTCCGGTTCAAATAAATAATTTCCGGTTCCAACATTTATCGCCACAGAACAAAAATGGTAATAGATAGCGACTAATGGTTTTCTGCAATCGTCTTAGGACCTCAAGAGAACATATCATCACAACCTACAAAAGTTTTCTAAAACCGAAACTGGTTTAAATTTACTACTACTTCCGGTTCCAATTATGATTTCTATAGAGCAAAAACAGTAAGAGATAACGAGATGTGGTTTTCTGCCATTGTTTCAGCTTCTCCAAAATAAATTCCGTCTTCTCCATTAACTCTCTATTCAGACCGAAAGTGGTTTCTCCTTTTATTGTCATAGAACAAAAATGGATACAGATAGCGACTAATGGATTTCTGCAGTCGACTTACGGTTTCAAGAGAAAATACCATCACAACCCACAACACTCTACTAAAACCGGAAGTGGTTAAAATTTACTATTACTTCCGGTTTCAATTCTGATTTCCATATAGAAAAACTGTAAGAGATATCGAGGAGCAGTTTTTTTGTAATCAATTCAGCTTCCCAAGTGTAGGTACTATCTCTTTCCTTAATCCTTTATTGAAACCGAAATTGATTCAAATTAATGACTTCATGTTTCAACCTTTATCGCCATAGAACAAAAATAGTAAGACATACCAAGCAATGACTTTTTTTCATATGGATTCAGTGTCGAAGGAACAGGTTTTATCTTTTATTTAATTAATCTATTGCAACCTGTAGTTATAAATATAGTACTTCAGTATTGAATTCACTTAGTACCATAGTTTCACACACTTGTTCTAATAGAATATTAGTACAAATAGATAAAAGCACTATTGATCACGAAATAGAACTCCTACTAAACGTCAGTCAATTAAAGTCCTACATCTATGCAAAACAAAACTAAGTTGCCCATCGTATGCACAAGAAATAAATTAATCGATTATTTGGAGTGTAACTTCTAAGGAAAAAAATATCTTCCAAACGAACGTATATTGAGTCAAAGTCTTTACAATAATGAAATTTAAACATGCATATCCATTTCTATTCTTAACTTGTATTTTTTAAAAGAGAAGAATAGGCGTAGCATGAGTTCAATTTCGAAGGGAATTCACCGTTCGTAGGCCCATGTGTTTCAAAAATGTTACTCGAAATCGAGTTTCTCAACAGCTTCATTTCGTGCTGTAGAGCAATACTCGTTGAAGCACCAATTTCAGCGCCAATTCCAAATTCGTTCTCTCTTTTTTTTTATTCCTTTTTTTTTTGTATTTTTTTTTATCTTTTTATATTGTCTATACCGTTTATCTGGAATGAAATTCGAAACGGTGACCCGGATAAAGTCGGCCCAGCAAACCTGATTGTTTGCTTCGATTGGTCCAACGGGTTCGTTTCCTTTCTGCCTTTCACATCTATACCGTTTTTCTCGTCTCGTCTGTTAGCACATGTAGTATATGTGCGTAAATGGTATTTCTTTGGTACACATGTGTGTGTGTGTTACTCTCTTCCGAATTTCGATAGTAGGAAATATCCAATCTTAGCAACGTGTTTGAGATATATTTGCACGTGCACTGAATGTGGCTATGTGCTAAAAGTGTGTGTGTGTCCCGAACGTTACAGAAAACGTCTCCAAAACTCATATCTAGAAAAGAGACGTACACCTATACACACACACACACACACACACACACACACACACACACACACACATATATATATATAAAGAAGAGAGAAAATGAACGAAGAATTAAGGAATACCGGCCGGGACGGGAATACTTGATCTGAATAGGAAACTGAATACTGAAAATGGGACTAGATCCGAAAAGTGTTTTAACATTTCAATTTGTTTTTCAGAAACCATAACATACAAATATCGCATTGTTGTAGGTATATGAAACCAATAAAAAGTGGAAGTTACTAACACCAAAGGACTATAAAAGACTAACAACTTGCAGTTCCGTGACATGTGGCCAGAGCATCAACACCCATTACCCTTTATTTATGGCTTCTTAGACCTAAATTCGCATAAATCTTAATTGAAGTTATTTTTCTCTTGCAAAGGTGATGTGTCAAAGGTTGCCCACGAAACGAAACAAGGTTCTTCCAATAAAAGCATTGTCCTCACTCCTGGTTTAGTGGCTAGCGCACAAGATCCTGGTTCAAATGAGAGCTTTGAAATTTGAATGCATTAATGTTGTTCGGATTCTACATTAAACACTAGGTCCATGTCTTACATAGTCTCACTGAAGGCTATAAAAGGAACGCTAAAGTCCAACCAACAGAAACATATACATATTCCAAGACGAAACATCACTTCCACGCAGTAATGGACTTTGAGGCAAGTTATGTGGGTGATAATTATATTTGATTTGATTTGATTTGGTTTAGTTTCACGTCCCTTTCAGCAAGTTTAACGTCTCTTTCTGCAGCAAGGTTATACGAGTCGTGGACCTACTGATTAACGTGGAATCCGAACCACGTGAGCTCCGCCGGAAATCGAATCCGGGTCTCGTATTATACAAGAGTTAGTATATTAGGTGGATACTCTTAACTTCATTTGTAGAGATAAAAGTTTGATTTTTAATGATGTGATTTTCTACAAAAGCCGTCATTACTTTCAAGACGTCATTTCAAGATGAGACAGTGTTAATCCTTGTCTCACAGATTTGTCATCAAAAGTCCACGTACTCACACTGAGTATAAACTGAGATCACCCACACTTAAAAAAAGATATAAATGCAAGTCATTCTGTAATACGGCAGTTTAATATTAATAATAAAATATAGAGTAGGAAGTCGAAAATCCGAACTAATTGGGACCGCAGGTAGTTCGGATTTTCAAATTATTCGGATTTTCGAAAATGACCAAGAAAATGCCTTTTAGGCTTAAATATACTGTATGTACGCTCTTTTATCGATACAATGGTTATACAGTACATACAGCAATTACAATACCGTACATAAGGCTACTCACATTTACTGTTTCTGAGGAACCTGCATGTACACTAAATTACACTCTTCTTGTAACTCACACTTAAAACTTAACTTGTATAGGCTAAGGGAAAATAAAAATAAAAAACATGTATGACAAACAGTTACATATGAATGAGCTTTTGTAAAAACACTGACTTTACAGAACGCCGACGGACAACCCTATTGTTCGTTTATCGCTAGCGCTAAGACAAAATGTAAAAAGCCTCTAAGGACTGCGTTCGGGTTTTTGACGTTCGGATTATCGACGTCCTACTGTATGTGAATAACCTATTGCAATGCTGTTAAAATTCGAACAATATTATATATGCGTAGTTCTACGTTTCGATCGTATACCGTGCATGCATAACTATGAACAATAAATGATGCTCTACGAATTCATGGAATGAAAGGACACTAAGAAAACCCACTTGCACGATATTATTCATTACAAATGTCGTAACCTGGGATCTACCCAGGGACTAATTGGGCTAGGAGTAAGCGCTGAAGAACTCCGCAAATGTTTGATACACGAGTATCCCGGCAAAATAATTACTCGAAAAAATGTTCAAGAAACCAACTTAAAGAAACCAACTTAGAACAATAATACTGTAATAATATAAGATATTGCTTCGATTATAATTTCTACAGATAATCGGCAACATTTAAGTAGGTGGTCAATTCAGAAAAATGGCAAACACAACACGTTTTACCATTTGTAGAAAGTGTATAATGAAGTGTGTGAATAAACGGCTAGCCAGTAATACAAGGATAAGAGTGGCCTTGTATGTATATATATGTGTGTGTGAGAGAGAGAGATTACGGAGATGGGAGGGATGCTGGGAAAAATGCAGAACGGAAGACGCAGCCACTAATTCGAACATAGCTCCCGTTAATGCCAGGGCTTGCCTGCTAGCTTTTTCTCTTTTCTTTCAAATGACCCGTTTTACGACATACTCAGCTCTCGGGTTTATTGGTTCGTTGAGAAAAGCAACGTTCATGCCCCTCCCCTTTCATTTTCTTCTCATTCTTTCTCTCTTTCTCGTTCTTTTTCTGCTGGCTCCATGAAGTTTCCTTATAAAAAATGCTACGATATGTTGTTTTTTTTTCTTAATTTTTTATATGTTTTTCTTTCTTTAAAGCTCTACTCCAAATGCATTTTCTAAGTTAGTTTTCTCGCCAAAGCTTCTTTCGTCTAGATTGAATTGGATTGTAATAGAGTCACCAGCAACAGCAATGTTTTTCCTTTTTATTTTTCCCTTTTCTTCTTCTCATGTTTATTTTAACGCGAATGCCAGAAAATGTATCTTATTGTTTTATCACCCTTATTACCCTCAATGCCCCCATCTTTTTTCTCAACATGTTCGTTTGTTCAGTAATAAAAGTATTAAAACTATTATTAGACTTCCAAACGATGCTGTGTGGGAAGTCTTAGAGCGGCTATGTCCGTTTGTCTGTCGCAAGGATCGAAGAAAAAAGGGTAGGAGCAAGAAATGGTTTATTATTATGATTTTACTACCTAAAAATAGTTCCATCCCTTCCTATAACCCCTCATTCTAACCAGAAGTAGTGGAAATGTGCCATTCCTATTTTTAAAACCATATCTAGTGTAAAATCGAAAGGGTAAAGCGGTTCTTTTGGAACGAATTCAACATACCTGATAAGGTAGGTGCAGGTAAATACGCCATTTTAAGGGTGTTGTATTTTTTTATGGCCTTAATTTTCATGAAACACAAAGAATAGGACATGTGCGTTGCAGAGTAGCCTTTTCCTCGTGTAGAAAAAAAAAATGTGATAATGATGCGACTCACTTCTATTTCGTACCTAAGGTAAAAGAAAAAAATGTTACAAAGTGCGTATTTACCAACACGTGCAGGTATTTACGTCAAATCTAGGATACTAC
The DNA here is from genome assembly GCF_964235325.1 of Thermobia domestica. Lineage (NCBI taxonomy): Eukaryota > Metazoa > Arthropoda > Insecta > Zygentoma > Lepismatidae > Thermobia > Thermobia domestica. The sequence goes on from NC_137467.1 coordinate 78,214,055, forward strand.
TAGAAACCCGTAATAAAACTTGCAACTGCTTACATCGTTTGTATTATACGAACTCAAATATTACAACACAACATGGCTGCAGAAAAAAAAACTACACCGATACTACATGGAACATGTGGGACAAATGAAAACATCTTTGTCTTCTGCAGTCAGTCCTGCACAAGCCCTGGCGTATTTCGCTTCACCATGCTTAGTACTGATTTAGTAGTCATGGAATCACAAATACTGAAATTACACTTACAAAACAAAGTGTTCGTAGACGAACACGAAGTAAGGTGTACATTGCTGTAAACCATCAGCAATGTTCTGAGTTAGCATGGTACTAATAACCGATTCTTACCTCTATTAAAATAATAACGACCTCCCGCGGAATCTTCCCGAAACAAACAACACTGCATGGCGTGGCGGTCTCAGCGCTGTCTCGCGGTGTATTTGTCAAATCGGTCTTATCCAGGACCGTGGCACATATTGAAGGCGCATTTTAGCGGATTTCGTCTGAATCCAGCACTGAATACTTGGCATATTTAGCTACACTGGCATATATACCGGCAGTTACCTTACAACGTGTACTGCACTATTTCTCATATTTACTACTCATTTCATTCGACCCTATATTAGTCTTGTTTAGGCTAAAGTTGAAGTTCAATTTTCTCTCATAATGAGTGGTTCTTCGAGTGGGTAAAGAAGCCAATGCATCTGCATTAGATAACCAATGATCAATGGATTTCCAGTACGATTGGAAAGAAAATTAACTTTTTCGTAACTATAGCATCACATTACCAGACAGCATGTTTGCTTGCCGCAAGCTTGCCTGCCGCTTTTATTTGATTTTATTTCGCTTTGGCTTATACACAAAAGCTTATTTCTGCTTAGCGCAAGCCGTAGTGCGGGCAACCCACGCTTCGCTTGCGAGACGCTTTTCTTTAGATTGAAGTAAAAAGCCAGCGCGCGTTCGATTTTCAGTTGTTCTCAAAATCCACGTGACGCTGACCTCCTTACTTTCGGCGATAAGGTAGTGTTTGCGTTGTTAGTGTCTTGTTAGCATTCAGCTTGAATAAAGGACAAACTCAATTATTTTTTTTAATTGTTCCGTCTAGTACTCTAGTACTCTAGTCCCACGTACCTATAATATCGCTCTTTATTTCCTCATATTTCGGTAACTATGAGGCATAACGAATGGTAGTATTTACGTATAAAGCATAAATGTGAACATAGATGGCAGCAGATTTGAGCCTACTTATTTCGCGAAAGAATACAGAACTGTTGCAGATATTTTAATATAAACTTCAAGTTTAACTTACAGTTTACTATAAACTTTATCTGAACGCTGTGTTTAAAGTATAAACATTTTTCTGCGTTTTTATATAAAAAGGTAGAAATTTCAAGTACTCGCCACTAATATAGCAACATGTTAGATATTTGTAAGAAGCAACGGCGCGTTGCGTGTCACAACTAAACCGTAACAATTATGCTTATTTTGATGTTTTGCAGAAGCGGATGGGAGACTTGGGTGTTTTCATTGTTGTGCATATGCTCCAATAATTGGGGAGGTGAGGGGACAATATATTATAGCATAGATTTAGTCAGACGGTTAAATTATACAGATTTCATACTGTTTTATCTAAATTCGCTTAGTGCAAGATTCAATATAACTTCTTTGGATTGTGTTTCGCTTGCAATAAGCTTAATAAAGCTTGCCATTGATGAGAATACGCTTAAATTGGCTTGCGTTTGAGATAATTTGACTTGTGTTTAACTTGTGAAGACAAGCTTGCCCCAAGCCTTGCCCAGATGTAACTAACTAGCTTGCCACAAGCTTAAAGCAAGCTAATTGGCTTGCATAGTATAGCTTGCGGCAAGCTAATTTACCTTGCAACGGCAAGTTTGTGGCAACTTGCAGCAAGTTTAAATTGCTGTCTGTAACTCTTTTGTTTTGGTAAACTATTCTAAAGTTTGTACTGAACATTTTGTTTTGCTCTTACTTTATTTCTTTTTCTTACATGACCAAAGAAGAAGAAGAAGTAATTACGCAAAGAAATTTCCGAGGAATCTTTTGGTTTACGTAATACTAAAAAGGTAATAAAAGAAGGTGGGAGCGGGATTGATTACTAATTCTTACGTGAAAACTAGGAGATCAGCTAATTTTTCAAGTATGGAATGGGGGGACACGGTGGCTCAGCGGTAGGGCGCTTAACTGGAGTGTGTGGGGTTCCTGGTTCGATCCCTGGCGAAGTAAGTTTGTGGTGGACAACATAGTGTCCGTGGGTTTTCTCGGGGTACTCCCGCTTCCTCTCACTTTCTCCCGCACCAAATCTTCCGTCATCATCCATTTGCTTTAATCATCGTCTTCCTTCGCCTAAAGGGCATAACCGTGGGGCATTTAACTGAAATACTTCACTTCATTTCATTTTAAGCTATGGAAAATGACTTTCCAATTATGTCGGAATATTTAGGATAATTAAGATGATGCTAATGATTTTATATGTATTTAAACGTTTATTATCTAGTGATCTGCAGACGGAATTTTCAATGATTTCATCGATTTTCGCATTACAAGGGTGAGGAGAACAAATGATAGCCCTTAAAGTAAATGAAATTTCAAGTTCAATGTCTTACGTTCATGCCCTTTAGGCAAGAGGAAACGGATTATTAATGAAAGTGCATGGTTATGACATAATTTGGTGGAATGAGAACGTGGACGAAAACTGGAGAGCCTGGAGAAAACTCAAGGATACGATTATGTTTTATCACAAACTTATATGGCCTGGAATCGAATCAGGGACCCGTACCAGAGATGACAGCTCTACCACTAAGCCACTGTGCTTCCTGATAGTCCTTAAATAGGTTAATCGTATAACTAAATAGACTGCTTGTTAATCGAACCCGAGACCACCTATTTTAAAAGCAAACCCGGCATAATTTTCGAGAAACTTGAGAAAAAACAAATATGACGTTGACAAGTAGACTACGTCGTTTTTTTTCAATCTGATGCAATTGGTAGTTTTTTTTATTCTGTTGGAATAAAGTATTTATTTATCTATTTATATACTGTGTATGAAAAATATACACTGTTAATCAGCAGATTGTACTATTGTTATTTGATTTCTGCTAACAATGCCACACATATTTCTTGTAACAATTTCATAGTTTCTTAGTTGATAATTAATTTCAAAAATATTTTTGTTAACGGATTTATGGACTACCCTATACTATAACTCGACTAAATTGTATTGTCAGTGCAATAACCCCGAAGGAAAATATTAAAAAAAAAAAAAAGAACCAGTTTATAATAAGTTGTATAGCATGGATTAAGTTTCTTCAGTAGCTCAATGGATTAAGTATAGTTTTTTTTTGTTATCTGCTTCCTTACAGCATTATAGTGTATACGTCCCTTCGGATTAAATTCTCAAAGTAACCGAGTGAATGATGGCAAATAAAGCGTATGAGAAGGAGAAAAAAAAAAGAAACGGAAAAGAAAAAGAAAATATATTCATATAATCTTTTTCGTGTGTGTGGGCATGTGAGACTACATAGAATCAGAAGACCGGTGTGCGTAGACGTTCAAAGGAAAAGCTCCGAGATAGTGTTTCGGAGCTGCTGATACAAGAGATGGTGGGCTTTTTATTTAAAAGGAAAGCGGCATAAAGAAGACTAAGAAGATATATATACATAACGAGGGTTGCCCATAGATACTATAAGTATATGCACAGCAGCAATGCCTACAGAACTATCGAAACGTGTTGTCTATCCTTTCTTGTTCGCTCAACTTGGTTTCCTTGTTCTGGAATATGAACTCAGTGGTGCCAGTGAACTTGAAAACAAAATTCCCTCAGAAGTGCTCAGAATTTCCCTTTTTTAAAAATAAAAATCGACGCTGAACAAGAATCAAACCAACTAATACCAAGATGAAATTAATACTAAATTATATCCTCATTATGATAATCTCAAAACTACAGTGGTTAATGAGATATAGGTCAAAATTGTCTTTAACATTTCATTTATATATATATAAATATATATATATATAAATATATATATATATATATATATATATATAGGGTGAGTCAAAATTATGTGAACAACTAAGACGAGAAAGATATTTTCAACATGAAGGTGTACCGCCTCATTTTACTCGTGCTGTTTGTGCTTATCTTGATCAAACGTTTCCAAATTGTTGAATTGGTCGCGGCGGATCGTTGGCATGGCCTCCTCAATCTCCGGATCTCACGCCCTGTGGCTTTCAATTATGGGATATGATAAAGGAGCGCGTGTATAATACACAAGTGAGAGATATCGAAAAACTCAAAAACAGAATAAAAGGTGTGATATCCAATATTCCCCCCGAAATGTGTGTTCGAGCTCTAAATTGTACTGTTGAACGTTGGTTTATGTGCATTAATCGTGCTGGTGGACAGGTTGTAATTCTGTATAACGAGAAACTCTTGACTAAATGCTTTCTCTCAAATAGTGTTGAAAATTTTGAATCACTCTGTTTATATATCGGGAGTTCTAAAAATGGCGCCCACGGACAACAGAGCGCTATTCTTTAGGTTAAAATAAAGCGAGAATGTTATTCCTATGATGATATATCCTTCAGACCCTCCTTCAGCTGCTATGGGTATGAAAAATTTCGCCATTTGGCAACGTCGCATATTAACTTAGAACCATTAGCATTGATCTACAAATTCATCAGGCAGTTACATCGATTGTTACACTAATAAGTGGTGCTAGTGTCAACGTCCATTATCTGCCATCTGGAAAGAATCGATTGACGGATTGGATGGGTAGATCTACTCTGTGGTTCTTTATCTGCGACGTTGCCACATAGTGCAATTCGCGTCTCCAGAACCCGAGAAGTATATATATATATATATATATATATATATATATATATATATATATATATATATATATATATATATATATATATATATATATATATATATATATATATATGCTTTTATTTTCACTTGTAGAATGGTGCTCTGTAGTCCTTGGGCGCGATTTTCAGAACACCCGATATACAGGGTGGTCCTAAAGTAGGTATAGAGTCCCGTCCTGTATTTTGTCATTTCTTATTGTTATCAAACAGGTAGACCTAGTTTTTTATTATTATTATTTGCTCATAACGTCTTCTTACTTATGACTTAAACCCGGAACAGTGGAAGCAAATAAATCCATAAACTAGAATGCAATACGTTTTCAATACAGGGGTATATAACTACTTTTGGGCCACCCTGTATATAATCAGGGAAACGGGAAATTTTGAATCTAGAATTAGCAACATTGTATGACAGGCATTTGTTTGGAACTGATAAGACAACATTGAGAAAACTTTGCCATTTAGTAACAATGTAGCATTGAAGTTGTGCGAAACATGTGGAACTACAGGGTGCTCGAATGTGTTCACTGTGAAAGCATATGATAATAACAGTGACATTCTATGGCCTCCGAGATCCCCTGAATACAGAGTGTGTGATTTTTCAATATGGCGAATCTATAGAGACATCTCGAGAGCAAAAAGTATAGTACATGTCCTGCAAACATCGTTGAACTGAAAATGAGGGTTAAAGAAGGACTCGTTGGCGATTCTCAAGATATAATACACCAAGTATTCCAGCGAATTTCCAAAACATAATGTCATAATGTGTATGACAAGAAGGGGCACATCTTAACGATGTCGTAAGAAATAAAGTAACATAGTGCCACAACTAATGTCATTGTTAATGGCATACTCTTTACATGCATCTAAATCATTAAATATTCTTTTCTGTGTTCACTAATGCTTATGTCAATTAAAATTTTTCTATTTTACTGCGTCACCCTGCACATACGCATAATCTTTGGAATATTTTTTTTAAAATATTAATCATATTGTAGAGTTTTGATTAATTTCTCCCCCTTCCATTCTTAATCTACAATGTACGAGTACATTCTTCTTCTATGTATTTTTTAAAATAAAAAAAAATCCCTACAATGTAGAAAAAATTCCCTTGCGCACAGCAAGAGACTTGCTTATAAGGTTTAAACTACTGAAGGTTAGGCTGAAGGGTGGGTAATGCAGAGAAGGGCTGAAAAGAAGCTAACCCCGGATTCTTTGAACCAAAAAAGACTCGTAAAAAAAGTGCAGCTTCTGGCTTCCGTTTATGAAGACAGGGATCGAATTTCAACTGGTGCAAAGCTTTACCTCCTTCTCTTTACCCCCTGCCTCCCTGCATACATGAACATCCTTTTCTTCAGGGATCATTTTAAAAAGAAAAATTTTGAAAGCTTGGGTGACGACAGTGTTTCCAATATCAAGAATAAAGTAGATTATTTTTGAAAAAAAGTATTAAAGTGACATGTGCAGAATCTTTTCCTTCTCCTAAGAAGAGAATCTAAGTGGCAGATAAAAGAATCTTTTTACCTGATCTCTTTTGTCGCACCTCCCCCTAAAAAAGACACTAGAATAGCTATACAATCTAAAAGAAACAAAGAATTGATCTGTGAAAACTTTGATAAGACAACTACAGGGTGCCCGAGAAGTTCTAACCATTTCTGGGAAGGAGTGCTGTGCTGTGATTTCGTTGGTTTACGGTGTCTTGTTTGATATTATGGAAGTTCATCTGAATTCAAGTGCTTCTTACCAGAAATGGTTAGGGATTACTCGGGAACCATGTATGTATCAATAGATCTCGCCGTTGAACTAAGCAATATATGCTTTAGGGTTAATCTTCATGTTTAGTTTTATAACTGGCGCCTAAGCTATAAGAAAATTTCTCGAGCTTTGCTTATACCCTTTATACTAGTGAAGATAAAATAGGATTAGGATGACTTGTCCCATTACAAAACATGGAATCCCTGAGCGTTTCCTAGTGGACTCTTGCCTGGAAGGTTGAGCATATTAATGCAAGTCTCTGAGCATCGTACGCATAAAGAGTAGCTTATGTTATTTAAAGCTTAAGTTATTTAATGGATCATGATACGGTACTTACAAATGCACTTGTTATGAATATTCTTAGTGTATAACAAAGCGAAGAAATTGCTCGATTGTGGAACCAGTACTCACCTGCAAAAGAGAAAAATATAATTCTTATTAATATAAACTAGTACTCATTGAAAGTAAGAATACAATATAAAATCGCTATGCATAAATATTTTTACCATTCAATTTTTGAATCCCAATACTATATATATATATATATATATATATATATATATATATATATATATATATATATATATATATATATATATATATATATATATATATATATATGGTGTCTTCCCGTTGTGCCTACTTCCCGTTATGCCTACAGGCCCTCCAGCACTTTGTAGAAAATATTTTTAATGATCTTATCTGTAGGCAGAACGGTAATTCCCGTTGTGCCTACTTCCCGTTCTGCCTACTCTTTCGAGACGGGGAATTCTGTGCAGGGAGGGATCTTTTCTAGGGATTTTTTCTTTAGTAATTCTAATAGATTCTGTAAGAAGAATAACTATTCCTTTAAATTTCATCATATATTTTAAATGTTATCTTACTTGCTCTTCTCAGAAAAAATGACTGGGGTCCATGGTTCGATCCCAGCTCGAGCCAGGTGAGCTTTGTGGTGGACAAACACCGTGTGCGTTGGTTTTCTCGGTGTTCTACCGTTTTCTCCTACTTTCCACTATTTCATTCATTTCTCATCATCACCGTCTCCTTTAGCCTAGCCAGCATTACCGTAGGACGTAAAACTTAAAAATTTCATTTCATTTCATTTATACTGTCAATGTAAATACTAAATACCACATATCGTCAATATACCCAATGTAATTTAAATAAAGATCTCATAATCGTTGTTCAAAATGTAAACAGTATGCAACCACATCTATGTAAGCCATCAAGCCTATTACACGTGGTTCCAGCCTTCCTAATAATCGTAAATATCTGTGATTTTATTCTGTATGTGACCACACAAATAGCATTTTAATTTCGATTATTTTACGGTAAAAATATTCTGTGAAATGTAATGGAAATTCAGAAGGAGCCTTCTTTGCGAATTTCTCAGAGTTTTCATTCTCACCGTCGTGAGTAATCCGATTGGGTAGAGAAGCGTAATTATCTAAGCAAACTCATCACCAACAAAACGCCGAACACGTATTTCATACTTTGACCGTTTCTGATTTTGAAAACACTCCTGTGTAGACTATAAGTCATTACTAGGCACCTTGCTTATCACACTGACACTAACAAATCATATATAATAACTTTTTAACGTAATAAGTAAAAGCTTGTTGTGATTCTTATTGAAACGTTTATGTTGCGAGCGGAGCAAGCAAGAAAATTTTTATCATATCTATTTCTTTGCAAACTAACAATATTGATTTAATCGGACGCCAATACGTTTTCAGGGCGACGCGTCGTTTACTGACTTCCCATATTTTTTCTTTCTTCTTGCTTGTTCGGCGACCCCTACTATTAGCGCTCAGGGCAACAGCCCCGCTCGTTCCCCTCTAGCTACGCATCTGATTACTATAACAGTCTTATGTGTTTCGTTGGGTTTTCAGTATTTAGAAAATGTTATTTCAATAAAGTGAAGAATTATATATAACATTTTAGATGCATGGCCGCTGAAAAAAAAATCTCTTTATTAAACTGCAACTATGATTCTGTTCCTTGAATTTTGTCAGTTTTATCAGAAATTTTCCATGGGTTTTGTCTTGCATTCGCAATAATCTGTTTCGTAATTCTAAGAAATTATGTAAGAAGAATAACTATTTCTTCAAGTTTCATCATAAATTTTAGATGTTATTCTACTTTTTCTTCTGGGAAAAATTGCTGGGATATAGTTCTGTTATTAGCAGGGTTGTTTGCATCTACTTTAGTAAATATGAATATTATTTCTTTTTAATTCCTACAGGAAAATGGAAAATTGATTCAGTTGGAAAAAAAAAAAACAGTTTGACATTGAAACTGAAACGAAAACGAACATAAAACGAAGTTTCTTCGGTCTAATATCAAGTCATTTCACAAAAACGATATATGGTATTAACGATATATGGTATTAACATTGACGATATGTAGTATTTACATTGACAATATAAGTATATGTAACATTGCATGTAGTATAGAATCGTGTTAGAAGACAAATTACCTGTTAAGGTAATGCCAAAGAAGGAGCAGTGATGTAAAAGACAAAGGCTCTTTTTTTTCAAAAGGGCCACCTTATGCATCCTCTTGCATTGTTTGTTTAATGTATGGCCGAACATGTCTTGAGGATGTGAATTGTGGCACTTTTTAGTACTGCAAGCCTTAGTATGCTGGAGATAAACTACTGGAAAACCGATTAAAATTCGGTTGTGAAATGAATTGATATTAGCCCGAAGTAAGTCTGTTTCGTGTTCGTTTCAGATACAATGTCAAACGGGTTACTGGCAACTGAATTAATCAATTCGAGGAAAGAGATATGATGGAGACAAACACTCTTTTTAAAGGCCGCCTTATGCATCCTCTTGCGTTGTTTGTTTAATAGTTGGCCAGACATGTCTTGGGGATGTGAACTGTGGCATTTTTTAGTACTGCAAGTCTTAGCATGCTGGAGGTAAACTACTGGAAACCCAAATAAAATTTTGTTCTGAAATTGCTTGATATTAGATCTTTTTTTTTTTTTTTTTTTTTTTTTTTTAATGTTTGTTTCACATACAATGTCTAACATTCTTGCAACTGAGTCAACCAATTTTCCATGTATGATGAAACTTGTAGAGGTGGTGGTTGTTTTTACAGAAGCTTTTAGAAATACTAAAGAAATATTCCCTACAAAAATTCCTCCCTGCACATAATTCCCCGTTTCGAAAGAGTAGGCACAACGGGAAGTAGGCACAACGGGAATTACCGTTCTGCCTAGAGATAAGATAATTAAAAATATTTTCTTTAAAGTGCTGGAGGGTCTGTAGGCAGAACGGGAAGTAGGCACAACGGGAATGAACCATATATATATATATATATATATATATATATATATATATATATATATATATATATATATATATATATATATATATATATATATATATATATATATATATATATATATATATAGATAGATAGATAGATTTGTTAACATACATATGTAGTAGTGTAGGTGGATCCTTCCTTACCTCTCCACATAATCTCCATTGAGATTCAGGGATCTGTCTCAACATTGCAGCAACTTGGCCAAATCCTTTGCCAAAATAAATAAATAAATAAATAAAATAATAAAATAAAATAAAATAAATGTCTATTTAGCACTTTACTGAAATCCTGCTTCACTTCTTCATCACCAGTTGACAGGAGGCCAGGTCATTTATGTCTAACCTAAACTCTTCTTCAGGGAAACACAATTCGACATAAGCGAGATGGTCTCTTCTTCTTGACGATAACACCTACCCTTACTCTGCACGCAAACAAGACACAAAATTAAAGAATTAGGCTGTGAACGGCTGCTCTTCTTTCCATACAGTCTCAATTTAGGGCCATGTTACTTACATCTTTTTCCGGTGTTAAAGTCTACATTGGAAGGTGAACGTTTCAAAACAGACGATGGAGTGAAGCAGAATATGAGAAGAGTTGTAAATAGTCAGAGCCCTGATTTTTTGGGAAAGGATTTGGACAAATTGGAACAACGGTGAGATAAATGTTTGAATGTCAATGGGGACTATGTGCAGAGGTGAGGAAGGACCCACCTGTATGTATATTTAACTTACAAACGTATCTTAAATATATATATATATCTTTTACAGCTTAGGAAATCATATAATGAACGACCCACGTATTTCATATCACCTTTGATAATATTATTAGTCTTATTACTACTCAATAGTAGCTCTGTCTTGAGAAAAGTCACATCGGTAAAATAAATTAAAAAAAAAATATTACAAGCTGAGGGAAGAAAACTTCATACAGCCTTAGAAAGTTGTACACAGGAATTAATGCATTACATAAGCTTTCTTTCATACAACCTTAGAAAATTGTACACAGGAATTAATGCATTACATAAGCTTTCTTTCATACAGCCTTAGAAAGTTGTACACAGGAATTAATGCATTACATAAGCTTTCTTTCATACAACCTTAGAAAGTTGTACACAGGAATTAATGCATTACATAAGCTTTCTTTCATACAACCTTAGAAAGTTGTACACAGGAATTAATGCATTACATAAGCTTTCTTTCATACAGCCTTAGAGAGTTGTACACAGGAATTAATGCATTACATAAGCTTTCTTCCCTTAGTTTACAACATAATTTTAATACCTATAGATGTAACTTTCTTCAAGAGCCGCCACTGCTACTACTAAAACTATCCACCACAAGCAGTATTAAGTTTATATGCCCCATTTTATGGAAAATGAAGGTGAATAGAACTTTCGTAGTTTTGAGAAAATGTAAATAATTTTCCTGAAATGTTATTTCCTTTAGCATTTTGCTGAAGGAAAAAAACAGGCTACCATAGCTACGAGAAGGAGTGAGAAACAGAGAGAAAGAGAAAGACTATACACAGAAGATATAGTGGTTTCCGTTTTCCTCTGCGTCACCTTTCATGTTTCTCCCTCTACGCATGCATTTTGGTACTTTTCAAAGATTAATTAATTTTCAGATTAATCTTCCGTTTAAATTAATTGCAATAGTAAAAATGCAGGTACTTAGGCAAACGAGATTGGGGTGTTGAATCTTCGCCCATAATATGGTGTTGGAAACATAACACACACACACACACACACACACATAGAGAGAGAGAAGGGGGATATATATGTGTTAGGTGTATGGGAAAGGAGGAAACCCCTGCAGAATATAGCGCGTTGCGCGGTAGAAAAGACCGCGACGTTAATTATCTCGCAGCCGAGATTAATGAACAGGAGGAAATGTGGTTGAGCATTGCACGCGTGACGTAGTTCCGGTTATGTAATTCTCAATATTCAGTGTGTATATGTATATCTAGTACTAGTATTCAAAAAAGTTTTCCAAGAAAAGTATACACCTACCTAAGGCTGACTGTATAAGCCAGATAATAGTCTTGTACAGAAATCATTACCGATTGATTTATATGGGAAGAGTTCTTTTTTTAATGAAGGAATTACTAACTTACTTTGTATATACCATTAAAAATAGTATAAGAGTACAGGAGTGTGTATGTAACGGTGGCTCAGTGGTAGAGCGCATGGGGTCCCTGGTTCGATCTTCGGCCAAGTACACAGCGTGTACGCGATTTTTTCGAGATCTCCCGTTTTCTTCCACATTTTCATTCTACCACGGACATAATTGTGGAACGTTAAATTGAAAGATTTCAAGATTTTTCAAGGGAAAAATAAAATTAAAGAGGAAAATAGGTATGTTGGGAGAGTTTTTTTTTAAAAAAAAACCATAAAATCGCTTTTCTTTAATAAAAAACATAGGACTAGTAAATGTTGAAAATAAGATCATTTTTACTACAAATAATTTAAAATGTTAAGAAACTTTCAATTCAAAATAAATTTTAACTTTGGCTTAAATAGAAACTTTTAAAGGAAAATACATTTTTATGAATGAATATATAACAATTCCTATTTCAATATTTTCTAAAAAAAAAAAAAAAAAAAAATGTGTTTTCAACGAACTTCAAAAATTCGTTAACTGAATTTTCTCTCAGTGTGTGTGTGTGTGTGTGTGTGTGTGTGTCTGTTATTTACATTTTTTTTTCAATATTGAGCCCCCCATTTGATAGAACATCAAAAATTATCTCAAGAAAGTGATGGCATTTTTCGCGTCACTCTTACCCTTCCCGAGATATTGGCTAAAAAAAGTTCCGATTTTGGAAGATTTATGGAGCCATTTCTCGAGAATTATAAGTCATAGAGAGATGATATTTTGCGAATTTTTTTTCAATTTTGAGCCCTCCATTTTCAGCATGTGTCTTCGTAAAAGAACATATCGTAAAAACGTTTAACAGAACTCTTAAATAAAACACATGGAAAAAAATTTAGTACTCAAGGAAATTATAAATGGATCGATAGGCTATATTACAAGAATTGTTTAGTAAGTACCTAGGTATATTAATAAAGTACATTTTGTATAAAGCCTGTAAAGTTAATAAGAAAAAATAATTATTTTTAATTTCGTTCTGGCAATACTTGTGGAACACTCTTAACGGGTTTATTCCACTGTCGATCCGGATAATTGGAGCTCTACTGTAAAAGCATTTTAATTGTAATATGCAGTGCTTCATATATTTTAACATTATCACGATTTCAATTATTTTATTTTACTATATATTGTCTATGTAATACACTGATTTTCACTTATTGTAAACTTGAGTACTTAACTAATTTTAACCAATTGTAAACTTCAGTATTTAACTGATTTTGAACCTTTGTAATCTTCAGTGTTTAGGTGTTTTGAATAGCATTCTAATCTTCAGTATTCATGCAGGACTGTACAGCTAACATACTTCTAACTATTAGAAAGAAAAATTTCTGTTTAAAGTTTAACGTAAAATTTGAACCAAATTTTATTCCAGCTAGAATCAAACCAGGAGGAAATGTAATTAAAAATGGTTAATTTTAATGTAACTAAATATTTTAAACTCAAACATTATTTGATTTTAAATTTCTCTCTCTTCATACCAGTTTGTGATTTGCCAATGTTTTGATTGTTTAGTTTTATTTTCAATAGCACAAATTGTGTAAACACATCAATACATGGACACAGATGAAAGTAATCGAGTTTTCCTTGTTCCAAGTACGACGAATAAGGTGGAGAGGTTGTTTTTCCAGTTTGCTTGCCCTAATTAGAAGGGAGTTCAGGAACGAAAAAGAAGAAGAAAAACAAAACGTGGTATAAAAAGACACACTTTGGAGAGAGAGGAGTGGGAGAAGAAAAGATCCACAGATAGAAGAAGAAGATGGTAGGAAATTGAAACGAGAAAGACAATTAAAAAGACTTCGCTACAAAATGATTTTTCCCTTTCTTTCATTCTTTCTCTTTCTCTTTCTTCCTCTCTCGCTCCGGAGACAATCTGATGGGTTGAAAAACTATCAATACACACTAACGTAAGACAAAGCACTGTTTCACTTATGTGATAGAATATATAGGGAGATACGTTAGAGAGATGCAACTAGAGAAATTAAACAGAAAGAGAGAACGAGAAGAATAGAAAGTACAAGAGAGAGAGAGGTAGAAAAAAGAGAAGAAGAGTAGGAAATATAAGAGAGAGTTAGGCAAGAGAGAAGAAGCAAAAGTTGATGGGACATAGAGAGGAAGGGAGGAGAAAAGGGGGACGTTAGTTGATCGAACAGAAGAGTAATGAGGTTGAAATTAAATTGTACAGCTAATTGGAAGTTCGCTAACCAAAATACGACAACGACTACTATTAGCAGGTGAAGGAGAACGCGTACACACGGAGATGGTTGAAAGTGATTACTTTTTCCTTCACTCTATTCTTCTTTTGTTTTTCCTTTTTTTCCCTCTCTTTTCCTTTTTTTCCCAATTTTTCGTACAAATCTATCGTTTGATTTCCCCTCGATTAAAGATTCTTTTTCTAAATCGATATATAAATGAAGTAAAATTCACATGTGGTGAATCTTTTTTTCTTTCTTTCTTGAACGACCATGGTAATTCTCCTAGACTACCTGAAAAATGTTCACCAAATGAGGACGGTTTCTGTACCAAGATTTTTGTGATTACAGCAATGTTGAGGAATAGGTGGCCAAAAACTAAGATAATGCAACTTATAGCAATCTGATTAAGCGGCCTTGCGAAATTGGACTGTTAACTAACAGACATCGTTACCTGCGCTATTTCCGATTTAAAACTAGCGAATATTATATATATATATATATATATATATATATATATATATATATATATATATATATATATATATATATATATATATATATATATAAAACAACGCTGTTTACAGAACGCTCAACAATGCTTAAGTTTAGGCCACTATATATATACAGGATGTCCCAGGAGAAAGCGGCAATACTTCGGAATATGGTAATGTGGGTGATTCTAAGCCAAAAAAAAGTTCATATGCACATGGGTCCTAATCTCAACGGTTTGAGATCTACAGGTTGTGAACTATTTTTGACTTCATGTTGCTTATTGCTCACTCTGTATTTATTCTACAGAGATTATTTATTCTACATAGCGGATTTGAAAGGTATGAAACATGTGAAAGTGGTTTCTTTGGAAGGGAAGTTATTGACGGAAGTTTGGGAATCAGTGTTGCCATCTAATAGTCTTACAATAATCTTAACTTTCCCTCAATAACCTCGTTTTCAAAGACACCACTGCCACATGTTGTGTACCTTTGGAAAGGTCGTTCCATTGCCTTTCAAATCTGCTATGTCCCACCTCTGTAGAATAATTACAGGGTGAACAATACGCAACATAAGGTCAAGAATGATTCACAACCTGTAGCTCTGAAACCGTTGAGATTAGGACCAGTGTTCATATGAATCTCTTTCACTTAGAATCCCCCATAATACTATTTCATAAATATTGTCCCTTCTTCCTGGGACACTCTGTATATATATAGGCCTATATGGATAGATATAGATATAGAGTGGTGCCGAGCCGACTGACACATTTCAAACTTGAATATTGCGCAGGCTAGTAGGCGGGGTGGGAACCGAAACAGGAAAGAACACCATGTTATACGGTCAGTCAGAATGGAGCACATTGGAGCACACAGGACATCGTGTTACTTCAGTTCGTAGTTATTAGGAAACTAAGTCTGTGCCAGAAGTGCATTTAAAAAAAATAAATAAAAGGAAACTCCACAATCTCAGTAGTTCACACTATTCTTGAAGCCCCATGTTTCACATCCAACACACTACCAATTTCTTCAAAGTTACTCACTCAAGCCAATATAGTATTCCGAGACGGAACCATTAAAATTTCGTCAAAAAAAAAAAAAAAAAGGCTGCACTTCTGGCACAGGCTTAGTTTCGTAATAACTACGAATTGAGGTAACGCGATGTTTGCGCTCCAATGCTCCATTGCGACTGACCATATAACGTAGCGTTCTTTCCTCTTTCTGTTTCCAACCTGTCAACCAATATAAATTATTACGCTTGTGCAGTATTCAAGTTTGAAATGTGTCAGTCGGCTCGGCGCTACCCTGTATATATTTACATCGTTCTTACTGTTGGTTGTTTTCGTTAAATCATATTTTTAAAACAATAAATAAATAAAGTTAAAAAGGTAGTTTTCTATGAAATTGGCAACACTGATGACCAGATACAAATCTTAGATATGATTTTGAGTGATATTGTCCATTGTCTGCGACGACAGAAAATACACACACATACATACATACATACATACAAACACGTACACTCATATAAAGACAACAAGCGAACACAATAGAAAAGAAATTGCTAAAAGAGAGAGAGAGAGAGAGAGAAAGAAAGAAAGGGAGTCAAGCTCAAGTCAGTCAGACAAAAAACGAACGACGGACTGGACAAAAAGGGGAACTTATTACTGAGAATAAAGGCAAAAAGAAAAAAGAGAGAAAAAGAAAGTATCTCTTCGATACAACTGCCACTCACCAAGAAAAGAGTGAAAGAAACTCTTCTCTCCCCCCCCCCCCAGTAGCAACTGCACTACCCAGCACCCTTCTTTAGGTTTCCTTTCTCCAAACACATATGCGTGATACCTTCTCAAATATTTGCTTTGTTGAGAACCAAGTGGAGATCAGAATAAAGACGAGGAACACACATACACACACACAATTTTATATATAGATATATATATAGTACTAAGCTAAAGAAAGAAATGTAAAGAAAAGATTTTGCGGAATGCTGTGAATTATTCATATCTTGCACCAGCACTACCACTACCAACATTTTCTTCTTCTGCCTTTTCCTCCCCTTTCCATTCTGTTTTCTCACTTCCTTTTATCTCCTGTTTCTCTTCTTATCTCTTATCTCACTTCATCAAAGCTTCCAAGTTCCATTCCATTTTTTCCTTCTTCTTCTTCTTCTTTTTTTTAACTTTATATGGTCTTGGATTTTTCTCAGTTTACCTTACATTTTCATTGAAGTTTTAGTTTTGTTTTTCTATTTTCAGTTCACAAAAGGTACTTGACCTATCCTTGCTAAGTGTCTAAGAATGATTATTTTATTTTAAGTCTCAACACTTGATAACTACTTTAATATATTTATGAAATAAATTTGATATTTTTTTAAAATCTAGTTTATTTCTACTTTTAGAAACGCACTTTTAGTTGTCAGTATCACTGAAGTGAAGCAATCGTTGGCAAGCAGCGCTTCATTCTTTCTCGAAAAGTGAATTTCAGTTTCTCATAGTCTTCTCCAAGATTGCAACTGACTTAAACCAAACTTGTTATGTTTATCAAGGCCATCGATGACCACTATAGAAAAAAAAGAAAGAAAAAGAAAGAAAGAAAGAAAGAAAGAAAGAAAGAAAGAAAGAAAGAATTCTTGAGTTGCACGTGTCTCACAAGGGAAGGTCCCACAAGTTGTTGCTCAAATCTGATTGCCACATAGCATATCTGATAGAGGATCATGAGAAATGAAAATGAGCAAAATGTAGCCTAAGGGGGCTTCAACATTTGAATATCCAAAAAATTATATAATGGAAATATATACGTTTTTAGTAAATATATTGAAAACTGTTAATGTAATCAAAACAAAAGGTGCACACTATAATGAAAACAAAATGTCGTATCGAAAACCTCAAACAGTGTTGCCAACTCGGCATAAAAGTATTTTGTTTGAAATAGCACCATATACAAATGTGCACAAATTTAAACTACACTAGTATCACTAAACATTTCAGTGAAGTGTAGTGGTACAGTGTTGCACACTATTGGAATTACGTGTGTTGAAAATGTACAATAGAGAAGTCTGATATGTGGCAACAGAGGGTAATAAAAGAATGCATTAGAAAAGAGAGTGGGATCTGCACACTCTCCCGGGTGAATAAGCAGATAACTCACGAAAACAACATGCTACACGGGAGGAAAGAAACTCGTCTTTTCTTATTCTGTAAACTGTTCCCAGATTATCTTATCTAGATTTGGTAGAGCACTTTCTTGGTTTATGTCTTTCGTGTTAAGTGACATATTCTTTTACTTCCTCTCACATAATATGATTATGTTACTGTACACTGTAATATTATCATGTTCACATTGGAAATATAATTATTTTATTTATTACTACCTCATTTGACGTAAAAATGGCAACACTCAATTTCATTTTTTCAAATACATCAATCACTTGCGGCACTGCTGACATTTTGCTATGTTATACTATCGGTGTTTTTCTGCACTTGAATTAGATTCATAATATGATACCCAGATTCCTTTACTACCCTTTGTTGCTACATATCAAACTTCTCCATTGTAAATTTTGAACACACGTAGCTCCAATAGTGTGCAACACTGTACCACTACATTTCACGTAATGTTTAGTGATAATAGTGCATTTTAAATTTGTGCACATTTGTATATGGTGCTATTTAAAAAATATATTTTATGCTGAATTGACAACACTGCTTCATCTATGACAACACTGTTTGTGGTTTTCGATACGACATTTTGTTCTCATTATAATGTGCACCTTTTGTTTTGATTGCTTTAACGGTTTTCTAGATATTTACTTAAAATGTATATATTTCCATTATATAGCCTATATTTTTTGGATATTCAAATGTTGAAGCCCCGTAGGACCTACCCTTCTGGTCCATAGAACCTTACATTTTGCTCATTTTCACTTCTCATGATGCTCTATCAGATGTGCTATGTGGCAATCAGACTTGGGCGACAACTTGTGTACCTTCCCTTGTCAGAGGAATAATAACCGAAAAATAACTTCTTCCATATAAATTGATGGAACTTAGTGACACCTAAACATATTCAAGCATTTGCACATGTAAGAATACGGGTAGAGCACCCACTTCTAGTGCATGGAGATCCCTGTTTCGATCACAACTTCCGTCAGGTGGACTTTGTGGTGGACAAATATATGCACGGGTTATCTCAGGATTTCTCACGTTTCCTCCTACTTTCTTCATTCCACCATTTAATTAATTCTCATCATTACAATCTCCATTAGCTTCTGTACATATTCGTGGGAAGTTACACTAGCAAGAGAGGCGGATCTAGGTCGGGGCCGGGAATCCTATGCCCCCCCCCAAGTTTTTTGAGTGACAAAATAATTTAAGCTAGTATTTAAATATTTCTGGATGTTTATAATGAACTCATGATATACCTATCATATTTTGGATTCTGACTGACCTCCCCCAATTTCTACCTTCTAGATCCGCCCCTAACTAGCAATTCCATTTCATTTAAACATAAATGGAGCTTCTTAGTGGCTAAGCGGTTAACGTACGCGTCTTTGGCGCGGGAGGCCCGGGTTCGATTCTCGGCGGGAGCTCATGTGGTTCGGATTCTACGTTAATCAGTAGGCCCCGTCTCATATAGCCTCGCTGCTGAAAAGGACGTTAAACTCAAAATCAACTCAACTCATTTATACATAAACGTTTGTTAATGTATAATTTAATAAGAGCTTCCATAAAAGATGTTTTCTTGAAATATTTAACATCTTCATCTCATCAACATGTACATAGTCAGCCTTGCAAAAAGACTATAAGAGTTTCCTTCATAGGGAGGAGGCACGTAGCCAATGGGTGGGTCCGGGGGGTCCGAACCCCCCCTTTTCGAACCAGAAATGGAAAATTAAGAAACGACGAAACAAAAAGAAACAAGAAAAAGAAGAATCAGGGTTAAAAATATAAAGCTACAGCAAGCATTCGGTTACTCTTTCTTATGAGGAGCTTTGTGTGAAGAAAACTGGGGGGAAGTCCAGGTGAAAATGGATATTATTGTAACGGAACATTCCGAATTCCATCTAGCTCCATGCTAATCCTATGGACTACAAATGACTATCGATAAACTGGTTCGATCTGATAGACGCTCAGAATAACTTAAGAAACTCGGAAGATTATATCTTTTTCAATACTTTTGTTATATTCTTTTACTGGAGATTCTTCATAGTTCGTTGTTAAAATACTTACTAACATATCCTCATTTTACTGTCCTAACAAATATGGGAATGTTACTAGTAAAATAAGATTGATGAAGCCCCTGGCGTGTAACCAGAGTATTTCATGTCATGCCCCCCCCCTCCCATTACGAAATCCTGGCTACGTGCCTGTAGGGAGGCTCCTTATAATAATAATAATAATAATAATAATAATAAAAATAATAATAATAATAATAATAATAATAATAATAATAATAAAAGTAATAATAATAATAATAATAATAATAATAATAATAATAATAATAATAATAATAATAATAATAATAATAATAATAATAATAATAATAATAATAATGTTTACCTATTTGACTTCAGCTTTGTATTTTGAAAGCGTTGCTAGTTAGAATTACTTACAAATAAGCACTTCTTTATATCCTGTTAAAGGTTTATAATAATTAATAAGACAACGCTTTCAAATTTATCCACTACTTTGTCATGTCAGTCAAATCACTGCTAATTCCCTGTCTGCTAGAACACTGTCAATCAAAATCAGCAAACCTCTGAAGAACAGGTTAAATCTCTGCTCTTATTCCAACTGGAATGGATTCCTTTAATAATCTCCAAGTGCCATGTTTGTTGATTATTATTTAACATGGCACTTCTCAGTTGAGTGTGCACGCTTATTGAAGAATATCCACGGGAACGAACTTGGGATCACGTGCAGTCATGCTATGCCCGTATTTGGGAACACGAAAGCCCATAACACATGAAAAGGACTAAACAAAATGTGTTCTAAGGGCTTCCTTTTTCGATTTCTCTAATAGAGCCTACATTTGAACTAATATGAACATATAGAACGTTGCTCAACTAATAGACTCCTTTGGTAACTTCCCTTTTGTTGAATTTCTGAGCAATTCACGTGTTGGCATCTAAATGCCTTCTAAATTCATAATTAAGTAAGAGTATTAACTTTTAAGAGAAAAAGAAATTATAAGAATCTCTGAAGAAGAAAATAAACAAGAACACAAGCAAATTCTTGAAATTCTCCTAAAAGTTGAAACTCTATTTAGTAGCTTGGGGTGGAAGGGGAGACTGAAATTAAATATAAGAGAAGTTAGGGCTTCCCTCAAAAGTATTCAATAACGCAGCTTATTTCTGTTTATTATATACAGAGGTATTCTTTTGAGTAAATTCATTAAGTATTTGAACATTAGAAGCAAGATTTGAGAGCAAATTATTACCTAGGAACAATATAAGTCAACGAAAAAAAATAGTATGCTACTAACATCTCATATTTATATCTTTAAAACACGTTTGTAGTTGTTCTCTTGTCCTAAGTGAACTAAAAAAATAGTATGCTACTAATATCTCACATTTCTATCTTTAAAAACGTTTGTTGTTGTTCTATTGTCCTAAGTGAACTAGAAAAAAACTAGTATGCTACTAGTATATCACATTTCTATCTTTAAAAAACGTTTGTTGTTCTTTTGTCCTAAATGAAACAGTAAAAAAAATAGTATGCTACTAACATATGACATTTCTAGTTTTAAAAACGTTTGTTGTTCTCTTGTCCCAAGTGAAGTAGAAAAAAATAGTATGCTACTAATATCTCACATTTCTATCTTTAAAACGGTTTGTTGTTATTCTTTTGTCTTAAGTGAAGAAAATCAAAGAAAAGTAAATTTTGTTAGTAAAATGTATTTTCATAACCTTCCGAAGAAATTTGGTTTACCAATATTCCTTTATATATTTACTCATTCTGTGTGTCCGTTCGTCCGTCCGGGAGAGTAACATTCTCAAGAACTACTTGATCGATCATAATCAATGTTGACCGGGATGTAGCGGGTCAAAAAGTAGGAACTGAATCCGTTAATGGAGGTGGTTCATCCGCCAAAAGTGGAGGAAATCAACTATTTTCCAGTTTTAACGTCAATCACTACGCGGCAAAAAACGGTAATAGATAGCGAGAATCGATTTCCAACAATCCATCAAGCATCCCACGAGTACACTTCATCTCCACCCTTAACTTTATATTAAAACCGAAAGTGACTGAAATCTACTACAACTTCCGGTTTCAATATTGATCTTCATAGAGTAAAAACGATAGATAGCGGAAAGCTTTTTTAACAAATCGATTTATTTTTTTAAGAATAGATATAGTGTATTCACTCAATAGGAGTGCAGTTTGGCAAATCTCTTTGAAGTCCCAATACTGAATTTTACAACAGTATCCCTTCCTCTCTCTCTAACCCTCTTTTTCACGCATTTGCGGGGTTGCAATGTTTTAACACCCACTATGTTAAACAGCAATCTTCTAATCCTTAACTGAAAGGACAGCGTTTGGAACCGTGGCAACTAAACACTCCACGTGGAGTTGACAAGCGGCTGTCACTTGTTTGAAATGAGGTTCTGGTTGGTCATTTAGTTATCAGGGGTGTTTTCCACAAGTCCCCATGGACGATGACTTATTTATGGCACGAGCCACCATATACAGAAGGCGGCATCTTTTATATACGAACTGCACTTCGGTTTAAGAAACAAACTATAGTATCATCTCTATTAATCCTCTATTTCAACTGGCAACTGGCATAAACCAGTCACTTTTGGTTTTAACGTTGATCGGCATAGGTAAAAACTGTAATAGATATCGAGAAGCCATTTTCTACAATCTCTTAAGCGTACAAAAATATACTCCATTCCATCGTCGTTCTACTTAAAACTTAATTTGCAGAAATCAAGTACCACTTCGGTTTCAATATTAATTGAGAAAATCTCATGCTAACCAAACTCCCTTACGTGGTGTACACGTGACACTGGTGTTTGTTTTACTTCATTTTAACACCAATTACATCAGAGCTTCCTTATTGCTAATAAATGAGGTTGAGTAGGATGGAGAATTGCTGTCATTATGCGTAGTTTTATATCTCTTTGTTGTACCTAGGCTATATGAGGCATGAACATGAAATACAAACACCATATTATTTTCAAAAGTACTTCAGTGATATCGGCAGTAATTGTCACGTTTTGTTATTTACACCGACTTTACGAGAGCATTTGACAGAGTAAATAATAAAGTATTAACAGAGAAACTTTGTCAGTTTAATTTGTCTTCACAGTTAATCAGTCTTTTTAAGTCGTGTTTGAGGGACCGAAGGCAGTTTGTTGTGTGTATATATAAACGATTTAAATCTGCCAAATATTTTGAACTATCTAGTGTCCCACAAGGGTCAGACCTGGAACTATTGCTATTTTTAAACCTTTTAAAAATGTATCTGATTCTGTTAGGTTGGTTAATGATCTATCTGATCCTAAAGCAAACCGTCCTATTTGATGTAGTGCTTTCCTAAAATCTTTCTTTACTGTATACTCACTTTTGTGATAATAGCAGTAACATCATAAACTTAAGTGAGATAGAAGAACCAATGAATAACGTGCAGATGTCATCAAATTGAGTAATATTGGTGGCTCAGAAATGTTATATGGTTGCGAGACTAATAACTGATGACCCTAGTAGCACAATTGGTAGGGCCTACATAAACTAATGATTACCATGGTTGAGGATTCGTAATCTGCTAAAACAAATTTGAAGAATCCGTTAACTGAACATAGTTTGAACTTCTTGGCTAACCAACAATTCACCCTCAATGGTCCGATAGTTTCGACCTCGCACCTCCAATCATAATTTTACTTCTTTCGTAAGGTAGTTGAGTTGGTTGGTAAATGCTTGGTGAAGTGACCAACTGCAACATACGTCATCGTTGGCACTTGGCTTTCTCATTGTTGGGCCTACTATAGGGGAGTGGTTCAGGTTGAAATCTGAAGAAACGACCCATCTCTGCATATTTATTATCATTCATTTGTTATTTCATTAGTCTATAACGAAAATAGTTGTACGGCGTAAAGCACTAAACAATATCCAAGTCTGTATAATACAAACATTCGCTGACGCCATCTTTTAAAAAAATCAAGATTGTATATACGATGTTCTTTCTCATTTTCATTTTAAATTTCCCTGATCTTTTCCTTTCTTCTTTGTTTCTTGAAGCCTACAGAAGCTATTACATTTCCTGTCACCCTCAATGTTCTATATAGCCCCTCTCCTCCTTTAGTGTCATTCGCTCCCTTTACACTGATCTTTTGTGACGAAGGCATCATTTGTGTCGCGACGGTTCGTTTATATTGGCGGATCCTTTTCTTCTCCGTTCAAATTTCATTTGCTCTTCGTTACCGCTCCACTTCATCTAGTCAGCGATCCTTCACTGTCTCCGCTGCGGAGAGCATGAGAAAGAGTCTATGACCCCTCGTCAACCAGTCTTCAGCGCCTTTCTTCTACGAGAACCTTACTGCTTGCAGTTACAGAGACAGAAACTGACACGCCGAGGTAGAAAAAAACGACCAGAAGAAAAGGAAACAATGAAAAACTTACGGAAATCGTGAGGAAAATATAAAAAACGTTAAGAAAATATAACATACAGCACAAAAACAAAAACAATTCTTAATTTCTCATTACATTATTTTTAAAATTAATTTTTTTTTTTTTACTATTTGTAGCAGCAAAAATAGGAAAGCTGGCACTTTGAGAAAAACACCAAAACAAAAGGAAATTATGAAAAAGTTATGGAAATAGTGAGTGATAGAGTAAAACATACATACAAAAAAAGAAACAAAATGAAACAAAAGAAAAATATTCTTATTTTTTCATTTGATTATTTTTGTAAACGTACTCTACGTAGAAATAAAACGATAAGGAAAAGAAGAGGCATCAAAAGGAAAGGAGAAAGATAGAAGTTTTTCGGTTGAGGATCGTGTGCCCACGCCAGTGACGTAACTAGGAGGGAACGGGGCTTGTGTCCCATGCGCCGTATTGGGAGGTCGCAAAATTGGGCAAATGTTTGAAGTAACGTTTTGGTTTGGTTGGTCAGGGGGCGCTAAGGCGAGTTCGGCCCCGGGCAACAACTAACGTAGTTACTTCGCTGGGCTACACCGGCTCTAAAGAAGTATTTCTTGTTGTGTTCTTTCGCATTTTGCTAAAACAATAAGCTAAGTAGGACCTTCTATTAATAAATTGGTTTCGACTACTTTATGGATTACATAAGCTCAAGAACCAAGACAAAACAACGTTTATTTGTTAATAATTACTGTATTTCCTTCAAAGCATGATTAGTAATTAGCCTGTCCCAGTATGTGGAGAAACTGAAATGAATACAGAAGAATCTATATTATTGAGTCTAACTGAACTAAGATGCAGAGATATATAAAAATCCCTATAATGAAATTGAAGAAACATGTATCTAGGTGTGTAGACTAAATTCCTGCTGAGTTAGTTTTAGCTAAAGAAGAAAACTTGTGGAACGAGATATACAAACTCATTCTCCTCATTTGGAACAAGGAGGAATTGTCCCAAGGGTGGAAAGAATCAATCATTATCCCAATTCAAATGAAAACCGACAAAACTGATTGTATTAATTATCAAGGCATCTCTCTTTTACCAATATTCTATAAAATTCTCCCAAACATATTGTTAGCAAGATTGATCTCATATGCAGAGGAATTATTGGAAATTATCAGTTCGAATTACTGAGCAGACTATTGACCAGATATTTACCATTTGCCAAATATTCGAAAAGAAATGGGAATATAATCTCCTATACATAAATTATTTATGAATTTAAGAAAACCATACGACTCTATTAGGAGGGAAACATTGTACAACATTCTGACCGAATTTGGAATACCGTTATGTTAATTAAGATTTATTTAAATGAATCCCACAATGAACTCTGAATAGGAGAATACTTGTTCACGAACCTCACGTCGATAATGCCCTGAAATAAGATGTATTCTCTCCATTATTATTCAATTTTGTTCTAGGATACGCTATAAGGAAAATCAAAAATATCAGCCACGGCCTAGAGCTGAATGGTACTCATCAGGTTATGGCTTACATTGATGATGTAAAGAAAATAAAGTATGAAATGAGGAAAATACAAAGAAATACACAGATTTTATTAAACGCCTGCAGGACATAGGTTTGGACATCTAAGGAATTTGTATTATTATAAATATTACTATCCATCTTGCTTATAGAAACTCTAGACTTCTATCCTATTGTAGCTATTACAAAAAAATCTTTTAAACAACCCTAATGCTACATTTTCAAAATATGCAGCACCTTTAAAAAAAAGTTCTTGGGAAGGCAACCTGCAGGGATTTCTAGATTTTCCTTTCCCTAATTAGGATATCTGAGTATAATTACGAACACATAAAACTTGGTAAGATACAACGTACCAATGTAGGTACGAACGTGAAAGTTTATAGAACGAACATCAGCATTCAAACATTTAAACAATATTTTTAAAAATCTAAGATATTGACTAACGTCCGTTCGTTTGCTAAAATACAAATTTATGAGTGTAAAACCAAATCCAGGAAACGTACACATATTGCAAATAAACATAGCAAGTGCATTTGATACTTAGGTCATACTTATTTAAACAGAACGAGGAAAAGTACATAGTATTCAGTTCAATTATTTGTAAATATATATAAAGGACACACACAGACCTACTTGTAACTGCACTCATACATTTTGCTGCCTTTAAATTTCTAAAATGTAACATCCACTCCAACTGGAATTTTCTTTTTAAAAAATTCGTTACGAAATCCGGAGTATAGTTTCTTTCATCTTTCATTTTCTTTACATGTTTGTTCTTTGAGCTTTCCTTCAAATGTGTCAAAACACACTGTCTTTTCATATATATGGATTTGGATTTTAAAAAGAATCCTCCTCAGTAGTGAAACCAGGAAATGTATTGAAATAATACAATCAGCACCATTGCTTTTTATTTTAACCCCTGGGGATAGTGGTGAAAACTTGAAAGAAATATAACCACTCTACTTTTAATTGGATCACGGGTGACATAATTAGAACGCATGGACTCACGCCAAAAACCTTTTTTGTTGAAGAAATCTTCTTTTCCAATTACTTACTTAAGAGGATCATAATAAAATATCAAAAAACCATAGTGTGTAGGAACAACATTTTCATCGCATTTTTTTTTTCTTATTCGAGTACTTGCTGTGATGCCAAAGCGAGATATGAATAGATGCTTGATAATTTTCTGTTGTAGATCCTTCAATCTTTTTGGTGCTGAAATTAACGTTTCGAAAAAACCTTAATTAACATCATGCACGAATGAATGTGTTTCTTGATTCCTTTCAGAGATATATTCCGTAAATTCATCAGGTTTTTCCAATTCACACTATCATGAACCTTAAGCACTTTTCCATTCCACGAATTCGTATACTTATTTTTATGGGTAAGTACTGTGGGTGCAAACTAGGTGAGGGATGTCTTTTATGACGTTAGAAATAGAATCATGTCTGTAAATTGTATATGCACGATATTGAATGTAAATTTCAAAGAAAAGCTCATGAACATTATGACTATATACGGTTTCATGATCAAAGACATTATCTGTATTTCTTACTTCGTTAATTACAGAAACTTCTGATATTATATAAGTATATACATGTATGTATGTATGTATGTATGTATGTATGTATGTATAATACTAATTTATAGTGCTGCCAAAATGTCTTGAGCTGTGACAAAAATGCGAACTAAAGCCCCACCCTCAACACACCCACGCGTTGAGCCAATAAGAGTTCAGCTGTTGCTAAGTGAGAGAGCTGTAGCGAAAGGGAGTGGAATTTCTTCAGCCGATAGCAGCGCCTGGAATGAAAGACTAGGTGTCAAGTCAATGTGGTATATCTATAGTAGCGAGTGTAATACGATCTTTGTTTCTACCAATTTTGGAAAACCCATGGAAAAGATTCCTTTTTTTAAAGTAAAGAAATGAAGGATATTTTCGTCAAGCTTGGCGATATGCATAGATATTTCACATAGATAAAATGAAACTAAAATTACAAAACATCAACTTGACTTCTTGGTCGATAGATTTGGCAAATACGCGCTTACTTGATTCGCTGAAGGAGCATCCACATAGCATCCACTTGATTCGAATTGGTAAAACATGAGAAAATGAAGAGCAAACTGGGACTTTTTCCTTGTTGAGATGGAACTTTTTTAACTTCCTTAGTTGGCGCCAGTGGATTCTACTATTTATCTTATAAAACTGAAAGTCACTATGTTTGTGACTCTTAATCTCTTGAACCACTCGACCAAATTCGATCAAATTTCAATATAGATGAGAATCGGGCCTGTGAGTGTTTTTATCTATTCACTTTGACGGTAGAACTTAGGGGAGGGGGATATATTTAAAAATGATCAAAAATGACCGATATTAATGTCGAATGTATAGTTTTCGGGGTCGCTGAGGAGAGTGACATTTCCGATGCTGTTTAAATCCAAATTCAACCACACAACTTGGGAGATATATGAAAATGATAGAAAATGACCGATATTAGTGTCGAATCCATAGTTTTCGGGGTCAATGAGATAAACAGTGATACTTCCGATGTCGTTTAAATCCATGCCACTAAAAACAAAAAGAGCATATTACATGGGTGCCAAACGCGGATGGGGGATGGATGAGATAAGAAGTTGTGCATTTAAAATTTTTATTTTAACCCAGCGAAGAAGGCAATCGATGCTAGTCTAGTATAATAAAATATGTAATTAATCTTGACAGTGAAAGCATAAAGAAGAATTTGGATTTGGAATGCGTGAAAACCAGATTGACGCAGAATTAGTTCATTAAAAGTAGCAGCGATTTCATTACAAACATGAGAAATGCTGATATAAAATAATAATAATAATCAGTTAATAAAAAATCCTGTACTTAACTGAAAATATATTTGTGTACTGTGGAAGGAACTCCTTCATAGTTATACCCGTATGGTTAACACACGCATCTGTGGCGTAAAAACTAGGAATTGATTCCCAGTGGAGGATCATGTGGTCTAGATCCTACATTAAGCTGTAGGTCTACGTCTCATGTAGCTTCGGTGCAGAAAAGGAACGTTAAACTTCCAATCAACCAATCAATGTTTGTGCAAAAGAAAACAGCATAAGACACATGTAATTTATATAAGAAATGTGCAATTTACTGCTGTCATTGAATGTATAAAGCAATGCATATACTGTATAAATACTTCGATCACCTAGCTCGATTTCAGGGCATGTGAGTCTGTGATGTCCAGGATTCTCCCATATTCTCATTCCAGCAACCATTCTCCTTCATTAATTACACAGTCACACACACACACACACAAAATAAAAGTTATGTTCAGTAGAGTCCAGGGTATGGATTCCATGCATTTTGTTATACAGAATCCGAATTTCGAAACCCTAGGAAGATTAACTGAGTCATTTTTTTAAATGGGCGAACAATTTGAGTGATTTTGGATAGGGAGGTTTTGGATAAAATTTGAGTGGTTTTGGATAAAACTTACCGGTACTTTATGTTTTATAACGTTTTTTGCCCACTAAACAAAAGTGACTCGGCATATCATCCAAGGGTTTCGAAATTTGGATTCTGTGTAACAAAATACATCGAATTCATACCTTGGGGCCCGCTGCAAAGAACATTGTGTGTGTGTGTGTGTGTGTGTGTGTGTGTTATTAATCTCCTTTAACCTAATGGAGATAAACATGGGAAGTTGAGGCCTCATCCCGGCGAAATTAAAATACCGCTAATTTTACAGTAATTACCGTATGTGATATCTTCAAATAGATAAAAGATAATTGAAATGTAGAACAAGAGCACCCTAGACAATATTATTTTGCGTGAGGTACCGTTATCACAAGTCACCAAGTGACTTTCCGTTTTCAGCCGTTTAGAAACGCGAAAATAAATGCCGATTTTCAAAATGGCTGGAAATCGAAAGCAGATAAGTGAGTCGTGATAACGGTATCTCATGTAAAATAATATTGTCTAGGGCGCTCCTGTTCCCATTTCAATTATCTTTTATCTATTTGAAGATAGCGCATAATTACTGTAAAATTAGCGGTATTTTAATTTCGCCTGGATGAGGACTCTTAACAATTTAACTTAGGTTTTCATAAATAAATACCTGATCTATTTGGAGGGAAATATAAATTTTCACATGAAAGAGAAATAAACAGTTTTAAAGATATTCAATTTCCTTATTGACCTTCACAAATATAATAGCAATTATAGCCCTAATATATATATATATATATATATATATATATATATATAAACATATATATATATATAAACATTGATAAAGCTTGAATTTCGCTTTATAATAACCTTGATGGATGCACATTTGATAACATAAATAAAGTAAACAAAGAAGAGAAAAAGATAATCGATTTTAACAATTTTGAACGAATTTGTAAAGCAAAATAACATAACAATCTACGCAGTCAATCTTACTTTATGTTTTATAACTTTAAATATGTACATACATGTATGAGAGTACATATGTCTCTGTGACGGAGGACGATGGGATATATTATTCCCAGACGTGTTATGTATATTTCATCATGAACAAACACACTAGCTTTACTCAAAGCATTAACTCTTTTCCCAAGTGTCCATCACGTCTATTATCACGTATCAGATATACCCACAACGTGCAAATCATGCAATCTGACGTTATGTACACTACACTATAATGCGTATAGAAAGAAACACATATTATCTTGTCTGTATAGAAGATAAAGCAGCAAGATTTTAAATATTTTAAGAAAGTAAAGTTTTGACATTTTAGTAAGTGAAAAAGGACAAACGCATGATAATTTATGGTTTATGTGTTATAGGTAAGGTTTAGAAATTAGGTAGATTGGGATTTACACTTGTAAAGCTTCTGTAAAGCTAGAAACTTGTTTTGAATTTACAAGTTTACCCGTGTAATCTCTAGTGTACCCAACACATTTTGGATAAAGTAATTTATCTTAGTTATGCTACTTCTCATATGGAATGAAGATATGATTTATATAATTAAAGAAATATAGTTAACTAACGAACTCTATGGCATATGGGAAACGGAGGTTCCATGTCGCGTTCACAAAAATTCTCCTTTCACTTCTTTTCTTAGCTAAACTGGATTCAGTTTCTACTTTGTATGTCTATTTCTGCGAGATCCATCCTAATATTGTCTTCCTATCTGCGCCTGGATAATCCTAATGGTCGTCTTCTAATTGGATTTCCAGTCAAAACTGTCAAAGCGTTCCTACTTTCTTCCATTCTGGCTACATAAACTACCCAGCTGAGCTTCCTAGACTTGATGACCCTAACAATAAATATATAAATTATGCCGTTTCTGATTATGAAGTTTACGCCATTCTGTATTTCCGTTCCTCTTGGGTCCGGATATTCGTGTAAGAATTTTATTCTCTGCGTTCTTTCCTCAGAGTAAGCGATCATGTTTTGCAACCATACAACATTACAAGCATTTTTTAAATATATTTTTTAAGCTTCAAATTCCTCGACAGAATTCGTGACGCCAAAAGATTTTGAACTGAATAATAATCACATTCCGGAGTTTGGTCGTTGAATTTCTAAACCGTATCCAACACTGAGTCATTGAACCTCTCTTTCACCGTACTTTATATTTTGTGTATACAACAAATAAGTATATTCATGTCTGAAGTTTTTTTTTTATTATTTATTTCCTTTTATCCTTCACCATTCCACATTTTCCATTTTCTTCAATTTATGATCAGGGTCTAACGTTATATTTATTTCAACGTTGTTACTAGTGAGTTACGTTATAGGAAGAAGGAATGTACTGTAAGAAAATTAGAAATGTTTAAAGATTTCCCTCTAGCAATACAGAAATTCTCCCTTCACCACTTACGAGTACAAGCCCCTATTTTCAGTCCTTCTTATGTACACTATTGTTTATTTACTTTAACGTTCCCTTATGTGAATCTTTCCCAGTGTTCCTTGATTTCTTTTTATATTTTTACTACTCTCCCTTACGTGTTAACTACCGAACATGAAACAATCTTAATTTTTTATTGTTATTATTATTTTTATCCCCCTACTTTCACGTCTTGTAATTATTTTTTTTTTAAAAAAGAGTACATATATACATATTTTTATTTTATTTTCATATTTTCTTTTGGTTTTTGCTTCTAGGAGAGAAGAAACAAGCATTTCGTACATTCTTATTCTTTTTGTTTTTATTCACATTGTTAAAACTAACAATACTACTACAGTAACTATTGTTATAACTATTACTATTATTTTTCTCTCTCCTTCCCTCTCTCTTTCTCCTGAAACCCGTTTTATTTCTTCTCATGTTCTCGTCAGGGTTACTCCTTCCCCCTGTGTTATATTTTCTTCCTTCCTCCTCTTCTTTCCCGTTCTATCTCTTTACTCGCCTCATTTTCCTCAGCGTTTGTTAAATACACAAACGAGGAATTACAAAAACCCTTCCTTCAACCTCCTCCCAAACCCATCTCTTACAGCAATATACTCAAACTGATTAAATTAATCTCATACAAGAGAAGACCATTGGAAGATAAAGAAAAGCATCAACAAAGGGGATGATAAAAAAAGAGAGAGGGAAATGAAAGAATAAAAAAATATTTTTAAAAAATTGAAAGAAAAAGATAAAAAAAAGATACCCACTGAAGCGATAATAATATCGACAAGTAATATTATGTTAGTACCTTTTTTTAAAAGCGAAAACAAACTCGCTCATACAGTTCTTCCAATAATAATAAAATGTTTAAAAAGCAAAAAAAAAAAAAAAAAAAAAAAAAACGAAAACTTCCGCTTTCTTTTTTTTCTAAATCAACCAACCCCAACCCAATTCTTCATAAGTTATTTTATTGGTTTGGTTAATTCTCCATCCATCTAAGATTGACTAGTTTTTTTCTCCTTTTCGGAAACAAAGGCAATACGAATAAGGAAAAAGAAAAAGAGAACATTATGAAAATAACACTAAAGTTAAGAAAAGAAAACAGAAATTAAAAGAAACGAGAAGGGAAAAGTTAAGAAAACACTTTTTCTTTTTGTTCCTTTTAGCTGGAAGAATCGATTTCTTCCTGCCCCCCCCCCCTCTGATAAAAGGAAAATAACAATAATTGGAAAAAAGTTAAATTTTTTGTTATAATAATATTGAACAATAATTACAACACTGTTAAACACTTTTTTTAAAAAATTTTGCTCGTACAAACAGAAAGAAAACAAAGTCATTTAAGTTGAACAACAATGTTCGCTTAAACAAATTTCCGAAAGTTTACACTTAACATAGTTCAATATTTACCCTAATTATGATATTGAATTACTGACAAATGATGGGAACGCAATGTTACAAAAACATTGAATCCCGCATCTGCGCAAAATGTACGCAAAACGCAACACATTGAGAAAGTTTTTCCTGTCTTTTTTAAAGCTCAGAATTTCCGCTATCATATGTAATATTTTTCCTATAACAGACTCAAAATTTGTAGTAATAACGGACTGTGTTCGGGGCCAGAACCAGGAATATTTTCTTTGTGAGCCAGAAATGGACAATAAAATATTTAATAAAACATCATATTAGAATGATAATAAGTTGTGTATGTGTGTAATCGTAAGCACTAAGAATTACTTACCTAAAGTACTAAGAATAGCCTACCCCCAAAGCCTCTGATCTGCTTTAAAAGTCCTAGCTATTCCTTTCCTAATAGCCCAGCTTACTTCGGGACTCTGTCAAAATTCCAACCTCAGTTGCTTAGCCTGTTTCAGGGCTCTGTAAATCCTCCTCACTGCTTGTTTCGCAGCATTAGGGTATCCTACGCTACTCTGCGCAGACTACCTGCTTCAGGGGTCTGTAAAAATCCTGTCCACAACTGCACGGTCAAAAACTACCTAATTTCTACCTTACAAGTTGAAAAAGTATTTCATTATATTTTCAGTAAATACTGTTATTACAAATTTTATAAATAAACCGACAATGGGAGTCAATTCCAAACTCTGTTTTATTAACCTAATTCTCCCTACCAAAAAAATTTTACAATATAAAACCATGATGATAAAATTATGAAAATTAGTTTTAATACTTTTAATTCTGCAATATAATTTTTTTTAAAAGTGTTCCAATATGAAACACACCAATCGACGAAATCCTCATACGGGGTTTTGGAGAAAAATGTAATTTTATGGCACTAAAAAGTATATCGTTTGTTGCCATGAAAAAGATTATTTACTTATGTACTATGTATGTAATAATTATAGAACTTTTTTAAAAAAAAAATCTTAGCGATTTCACACAGATATATTTCTTGTTTAAAATATTACGAACAACAGAGACGGAATAGTATATTAAGAAAGTGTTAAGAAACTTTGCAGCACAACTCCTGTGTAATTATGCACCCAGAATCACGTTAAAGAATTTGTGGTTGCCTATAAACATGTTGCTTTGCTGCAATTAACCTAGCATCCGTTGAGTTGTTTCATAGTCTGGCTCCAAAGATTACCATCAAATCATCAAGAAATGTAAATAGCACCTCCTGGAAGGTTTACTCTTTCAAACAAAGAAAGAATAATCAAAATTGGTGCACCTATGTTGAAGTTATTTGTGAACATGCGAAATACACATATATAAGCAGGTTGAATCGAGAACCTTCTCTTTCTTTTAAGTCAGCTAAAATACATTGTAAAAAACAGATGTAATGTATTATTTCAAGTAATAAGAACTACTTGCTGCCAGTTTTTCTGTAACTCTATTCCGTCCAGGCTTGCAAGGGAGCAAATAATGCTAAACCATAAATCTTATCCTTTCCGATTCATTGGGATTCATTAACGAATGATCGTGATAGGAAAGTGGAGGTAGAGAACTTAGGCGTCGCCATTGACTTAGATGAAGACAAAAGCTTTATATGTAGTCTATACGGCGTTAACACTGTCGGTATTAAACGTAAATAGTTCAGTTACAGTGAGTTCACGTAGGCGCTGTTGTATATCTTAACTACAGTTGATAGTGGTTGCAATTGTTTAAACTTACTTTATTCAAAAGCTTCATATTACAATTCAATTAAAATTATTATTATTCCGATTATAAATAGTTATTCGAACAATTATTTGGGAACGAATAATTATTTGAACAGTTATTTGAATGAAGAATAATTATTCGAACAATGAGTCAGATAAGGAATTATTATTCGAACAAGATAGATAACGAATAATTATTCAAATAATTTGTATAATGAATAATTATTCTAACAATTATTTGAATAATGAATAATTATTCGAGCAATTATTTGTATAATGAATAATTATTCGAACAGTTATTTGGATAATGAATAAATTATTCGAACACTTACTTGGATAATGAATAAATTATTCGAACAGTTATTTGGATAATGAATAAATTATTCCAACACTTATTTGGATAATGAATAAATTATTCCAACACTTATTTGGATAATGAATAAATTATTCCAACACTTATTTGGATAATGAATAATTGTTCGAACAGTCATTTGGATAATGAATAATTATTCGAACAGTTATTTCGATAATGAATAACTATTTGAACAGTTAATCGAATAATGAATATTTATTCGAATAACAAATGATTTTAACAGCAGCACGACTGTAGACTATTTTAGTGGTCTGTCGTTTCAAATGCGGGCAGAACATTACCTTAACTATTTCAGTATCAATAAAATATTTTCGTTATCACTAAGTGAGATTTTTCTCTTTAAAGTAGAATACTTTAGAGGAAAAGTGTAATGTATGACCGAACCTGGTGTGATTAATCCTTTTTGGCGCCAACCTAGTGTAAGACGTGTTTTCCTAATAAAACTTGTCAAATAATACAGACAACACATCAGTAACGATTTGTCACTGACACAGAGAGTTTGAAAGCAACAGGGAGGTAAAGAACACACAAACACATAGAGATACATATATATATATAGGTACGGTACACTGTAAATATTTAAAACACAAATCCCACGATAATTATAGTTTCAACCTTTGTAAACTCGAAAGCAACTGCCACTGATAAACTCTGAAAACATTAAATGTATTTGTGTGTGTGAGTGTGCATATGTCCGTATGTGTATGTGTATGTACATTGTGATTTCATGCATGTTCTCTGCTCTGTGCGTGCAATACATGTGTAAGTATGTCTATTGACCTGATTCTGCCAAGCATGGATGAGGTAGAGAAAAAAAGAGGTAAAAAAAAGAAAATAACAGAGAATAACCAAACATACAATCATACGTACACATATAAACAAAACAACACAGAATAATAAAAGAAAAAGGAAATCTACCATATACACACCAGTTGCAGAAGTTTTTTTTTTTTTTAAGTATGTTTGATGGTAACATCAGTAATGGTTCTTCTGCGAAACAATACTGCCCAGAAAATAATAATAATAATAAGAGTAATAAAAAACTGTGTCATATATGTGAGGAGAGAGTGTGTGTGTATATGTATGCATGCTGCAAACGAAATATGCGTCAACATGATGTCAAAGTAAATAACATCATACTGGATGGTCATGTACAAATACACATATGTGATGACGTCACGTCTGTGTGAGTTATTGCAGATAACTCATTGAAAGCTGGACTGAAAGAACGCCCAGATACTAAAGGCCAAAAAAAAAAAAAAAAAAGTTATATACTGCATACTGTGTAGCTGCGTTGGTAGAAGAGGGAAGTATTTTTTTTTATCATTGACAGTGCAGGAAAAAAACAGAATTATAGAGATCTTTATGGTTCTGCGAATATTTTTTAACACATTAACAGCTTGAAAGCAGTAAGGCTAGGGTTCAATTTACGGTAGAAGCCCACACACAAGAAGGTGGTTATGTATATGTCACATAAAAGAGACAGTGACAAGAGTTCACTTCAGTTTTTAGTCATAAAAATGGAAATAGAAGAGAAAGAAATAAAGGCGGGAAAAATGAAACAATAAATTACTTTTTACCGATTGCTTTCGCTGTAAAAAAACAAAAAGAATAATATATATATATATATATATATATATATATATATATATATATATATATATTACAGAATGATAACTGCAATTACTAATACAGTGCTCATACGGTACAAGGCATGTTTCACATGGTGTATTTACAGATTCAAAACCATAAACCATGTAACGATATCTGCAAAATTTATCTCCTGAACAGAAAGTTATATAACTTAATTAATCTTGAGAGTTAAAAAAAAAGTACAAAACTATATTGCTTAACTTTAAATAGAATACAATAGATTAGGAAAGTGACACTGTGCACCCTCTCGGCCACCACAGTGACCTAGATAGGGCCCTACACTTGGAAGTCACGTGGGGCCCTTCCAATTTCCCTTGGAAAACAGCCGAACTTACTTAAAAATTGTGCTCTCTCAAAATGAGTAGTCACGGCACTGATGACGACACACATATTATATCTATCTATCTATCTATCTATCTATCTATCTATCTATCTATCTATCTATATATATATATATATATATATATATATATATATATATATATATATATATATATATATACCGGGTGTTCACATATATAATTTTTTCGTGTACTTCTTTCAAATTACGTTGGTATAGTGTTAATCTTTTTTTATTTTATTTTTTTGAAAATTCGGTTTGAATAATTAGTCAAACCATTTCAGCGTGTACTCAAATAATAATTATTCGAACAATTGTTAGATGCAAACAGGTTACTTGGAGTTCAGTGCCTTTTCTGAACACCGAGTCTATATGAGATGTAGACCTGCTGTTTAAGACAGAACCCAAACTACTACATTCCGTTGAAATTTCAAGGCTTTCCCATCAGGAATCGAACTCAGGATATTAGAAACAAAGATTGCGAACATAATACACGCAAAATTTAACTTTTTCCCAGTTCATTTACAATTGATTAATTCTTCCTTCATCGTTGTCAAGAAAGAAAAGAAAATTTCTCTGAAATGAATGTTTTCGAAACATTAAGAAACAAAACTTATACAAGGAGAAAATTAAACACAGAAAACATGATAAGAAAAATATGCAAACAGAAACAACCTAACTGTAATTAGCTACAATGTTTAATAACGCATTAAAATGAAAACACGAAATTAAATCAAATCTTCACTTAATGTCCCGAACTATGTAATGATTAGAGACCGGATGCTTAGGCATTAAAAACCTGGAAAATAGGCACTTAAAATTTTAAAAAATAGGCAGTAAAACAGGCACTAAAATAACTCGAAATAATGAAGATACTGTAAATACTCAATACAATTAAACAAGAATTTTAGGAATGATACAAAAAATGCATCAAAAGATTGCGATCTTGGCCAATAATTAGTTTTTGGATCAGGGGTCACAAACATTTGGAACGGCCCATAAATCGAATTTTCATATTTTTTACGGAATAAGCACATCATACTGAGTAAATGGATAGTTTTGGTTTCGCTACACTACATGTAGTTCTCAAAATAGGGACGTATAAGAAAATGTTTGATTGAATGAAATATATTGAGTTTTTTGGATCAGGGGCCACAAAATTTTTCAACAGCATCTAAATCGAGTTTATGTATTTTTTACGGAATAAGCACATCATCCTGAGTAAATTATTGGTTTTGGTTTTGGTTTGGCTACACTGTATGTAGTTCTCAGAATATGGGGTGTACAGGAAAATGTTAGATTGAATGAAATATATTGACTTTTTAGGATCAGGGGCCACAAAATTTTTGAACAGCACCTAAATCGAGTTTTCGTATTTTTTTACTGAATAAGCACATCATACTGAGTAAATTGATAGTTTTGGTTTGGCTACACTACAAGTAGTTCTCAAAAATATGGGACGTACAAGAAAATGTTTGATTGAATTAAATATTTGATTTTTTTTTTTTTTTGATCAGGGGCCACAAAATTTTTGAACAGAATCCAAATCGAGTTTTCGTATTTTTTACTGAATAAGCACATCATACTGAGTAAATTATTGGTTTTGGTTTGCCTACACTGTATGTAGTTCTCAAAATATGGGGTGTACAGGAATATGTTAGATTGAATGAAATATATTGAGTTTTTTGGATCAGGGGCAACAAAATTTTTGAACAGAACCTAAATCAAGGTTTCGTATTTTTTTACTGAATAAGCACATCATACTGAGTAAATGGATAGTTTTGGTTTCGCTACACTACATGTAGTTCTCAAAATATGGGACGTACAAGAAAATGTTTGATTGAATGAAATATATTAAATTTTTTGGATCAGGGGGCCATAAAATTTTTGAACGGCGCCTAAATCGAGTTTTCGTATTTTTTACGGAATAAGCACATCATACTGAGTAAACTGTTGGTTTTGGTTTGGCTACACTATATGTAGTTCTCGAGATATAAGGCCTATAAGAAAATTTTTGCCTGAAAGACATTGGATTTTTTTTTTATCCAAAAATAGATTCAAGTCACAGATAATGTTCAAAGAATATAGAAACATACCTTTTTGTTAATGTCTTCTTTTACTGTATATAGAAAACCGAAGCTTGACATATATTCCATGTATATTTGGTAAACACATTCTATACAGCACTTTATCAGTACACATAACAGTCCAAATTTCATACACTTTATCAGTACACACAGCAGTCCCAAGTTTTACAGCACTTTATCAGTACACATGGCAGTCCAAAGTTTTACGGCATCTTATTACTACAAACAACACTTATTTCTCGGAAGAAGTAGAATCCTTTCTTGAAACACTGAACTGTATATATTTCCCAATAAAGTCATTTTGAAGAAAATTCATAGAATAGGCAACATTAGGCACTAAAGCAATTGTTTAGGCAGGAAGGGGCGATATAGGCAAAATACGCAAAATACAATTGACTTAAGTTGAAACTATAACTCCCAATATGAACTTTAAAATTTTATTTTTAATCACATCTTTAATATTAAAGAATAGGCATTTTGCCTAACACCCGGTCTCTAGTAATGATAAACACAGTTGTGGAAGTAAACTAGGTTTAAGTTTTGCATCATATGGGGAAACAACGGCAGCTTTCGAAACAATGTGAAATCAATGTTAAAACTGGAAGTGATAGAGGGGATAAAAGCGAGCACCAAGGGCGTACGCAAAGGGGGTTTTCCGGGCTTAAAACAGTTCTTATAGGGTTCGTGCTCAAGTATTGAGCTCAAAATTTGTAGATCTCGAGAACTGAGCTCTTCTGGTTGAACTATCTGGAACCAACAGACTAAAAGGAAATAATAATAACAATGCAGGAATAGCGACTCCAGGAAGAAATTCACTCAAAGAAAAATTTATGCTTTAAGGTTAGTTTAAAGGAACAAGTTTTACCGATAGATGTCACTACAGTCTTCGTATATCTCTCATGTATTTTTTACCTTTCACGAAAATTCACGATTTCTCTTACAAATTTCAACCTAGAGATTTCAAATTCTTAGAAAAGGAACTTGATAACCTATCGAAGACAACAAACCGTGCTGATTTTTTATTTAGAATTTTCTCCGTTGTTGAAATGGCTTAATTGTTGAAAGGGATATCCAAACCTTTAACAATATAACTCTTTCAACAATGAAGAAAATTCTAAATAAGAAATCGGCACAGATTGCTGCCTTCGATATTTTATGAACTTTCTTCTCCAAAAATTTGAAGTCTCTCGGTTGAAATTTGTAAGAGAAGTTGTAAATTTTCGTGAAACGTAAAAAAAATACCTGAGAGATACGAAGACTGTAGTGACATCTATTGGCAAAACTTGTCCCTTTACACCAACCTTAAAAATATTGAAATTGTATTTTTCAATATGAAATTGTACTTTCCCAATGTCCAATGTCTTTAATGCGTATTTCTTCCTGGGGCGTCATTTCAGAATTCGCTTGAGGGCGGCAAGAGCACCACCGACATAAAACTTTCACGCTGTGTACTAGTATATTAGTAGACAATAGATTAAAGTATATGTATTTCTCAAACTCTTGGGGAGGGGGTAATTTCCCCCTCCTGCCAACCTAAATGACGCCCCTGATTTCTTCTTTAATATTCTTTTATTCCAGAAAGAAGTAG
Source organism: Thermobia domestica (assembly GCF_964235325.1). Lineage (NCBI taxonomy): Eukaryota > Metazoa > Arthropoda > Insecta > Zygentoma > Lepismatidae > Thermobia > Thermobia domestica. The sequence continues at coordinate 78,255,017 of NC_137467.1, forward strand.
GTATTCATATATGGTATTAATACATATCTTCTTCTGTGCAATCGTGACTTTTTGCAATAAAGTAAATTTGTCCTATATTTTTTTAAATGCCTTTTTTTATGTATAAAGGTGACCTTACTCGATCATGCATAGTAAAATCACCGCTTTTGTTTCTTTGTGATATATAATCAGCCTTCGAAACAGTACAAATATAGCACGATGAAGGATCATAAGAAGAACAGAAAGTATGGTGAAAGATCATTTGCAGTTCTACATATACGGAGAGGAAACATTCTTATTCCATCTGAAGTAATGGAAGAGAAAAGAAAAGTTAAAGGCCAAAGAATCCGAAAAGAAAAAAGAAAAAAATAACATGAAAGAAAGAGACTGTAACATCTACGCATGCATGAAAATAGCATTAAATGTCATAGTGCACAGTAGGAGGTAACTTTATACGCTCTTTATGCACGTAGTAAAAACAGTTAGAGCCGCATCTATGTTATCTCAGACGCATTATGCATCCGGTTCAGGGTTGATGTATTTGCTACAAACAGAACTCAAGGTCTAGGAGACGAACTGGGAAACATACTGTAATAATCTTTTAGATTTAAGGGGAGAAAAAAATGTGTTTGTCCAACCCTATCTTGGTATAACATTTTATAATGGATTATCATTTTTATTAAAGCATTCGTCCAGTTTAAGAAAAAGAAGAACTGTAATTCTCTTATTGTTTTTAAGATATATTAACAAATAGAATCGATAGTTAAACACTATTGCAATGCATCCCTTTCTTTGTACCAAGATACCATTGCAAGATATATTGAAATATTTCAGTTTAACGTCCCACGATTGTGCCCTTTAGGCTCAGAGAAACGGATGATTAAAGCAAGTGAATGATGATGGCAGAATTGGTGAAATGAAAATGTGGAAGTACCCCACGGGCATGATGTTATCTAGCACAAACTACTTGGCCAAGGACCGAACCAGAGACCCCAGGCACCCGAAGTAGACGCTCTGCCACTGAGCCACCATGCCTCCAAGATACCATTCGAGAATTCTTTATATAATTATTTTATATACCTAGTCCTAGGTGAAGAAGCTCAACTCATATATATCCACGCTTTATAAGAATAATCAGACTCTATTATAACGAACTGAATAGTAGGATAGGTATGTTTTGAGATGGAAGAGTTAACTTCTGTATGAAACAATGCATAATTATTATATATGATTATCCCGAAAACACATAAAGAGACAAAGCACTCAGTGGTAGAGCGTTCACCTCTGGTGCATGGGGTCCCTGATTCAAACTCTGCTCCCGCAACGTGAACTTTGTGGTGGACAAGCACAGTGCGCGTGGATTTCCTCGGGCTTCTCCCGTTTCCTCCCACCTCCTTCATTCCACTATTTCATTGCTCATCATGATCGTCTCCTTTAGCCTAGCCGGCATAACCGTGGGACGTAAAACTCAAAAATTTCATTTCATTTCAGTACTCCAGAAGGTATTTGAAAAAGGTCTGAAAGAACGTAATGCAGGCGATGGTGCTGCGCGCTTCAGTAATCTTAGCATGTAGTCTGCGTGTGTTATAGACGGTTGTTTGTCATTTAACTCATACGATAGTTAGTGGGAAGTTTAGGTCGGAATCTCTACTTCATGAACTATTCTTATGTATCCCTTCCCGCAAAACCCGTAATACCCATCTATTCCATGTTGCCGCCCCAGGGTGGCAATTATACAGAGGTCTCTTTCTCATAGAATACCGAACTATTATAATCATCGATCACCTGATGTGGACTTTCTTTTTCTTTTCTTTTCTTTTTTTCTTTTTTTTTGAGCTACCCAGTGTTTGACAGAGTAATTTAACGCCCTGTTTGCACTCTGTTGAGACTGCTGTTGCTATTATTGTTGATACTTTAGTTGTTTTTCTTTTCTTCTTTTTTTGTTTGTTAACATTTCCCTGTGTAAAAATTCAAAATTATGCTTATCTTGAAATTTCTTCAATAATAAACAAGTGGAAGTGCTGTTAAACCGCATAAATAATAAAATCTTTCAGTTTAACGTTCCATAATTATGTCCTTTAGGCTAAGGGAAACGGATGCTTAAGGGAAGTGAATAATGATGGAAGAATCGATGGAATGAGAATGTGGGAGGAAACGGGAGTACCCCGAGAAAACCCACGGACATGATGTTGTCCACCACAAACTTACTTGCCGGGGAGCTAAACCGCAGAGAAGTTGCGTGTTGTCTTCTTCAGGTGTTGTAGAACCCCATCTATATGTTAAAAAAATAGATTTTTTTTTTTGTAAACGTAAATTTTAAAATCTTACAATTTGGATATAGAATAATCTCTGTGTGAAAGGCTAGTACATCGAAGGTTCTAGATAATACCCAGATTCGACGTTGGCTTGACGAAGACGAAGCAGTTCCAGTAACACGGGTGGAAAAAAAAATGAATGACCGCACCGCGAGAATTTATAAGGTTGTTGTTGATTCTAAGGTAAAAAGATAAAATTGGCCAAAGCAAAATATGTGATATGGAGGAAGAGGTTAATTAAATTTAAACAGAAGAAGAAGAAACTCGTGGTGAAATAATCAAAGAAATAAATGGTTACAGATGGAAAGTGATTCATTCTTGGCAACAAAGGAGCCTCAAAGAACGTTCAAACTGCACTTGATGCGTGGAAATATATGGTGTATTCTTTATCTTTAGTTTATTATGAATGTTTTGTCAAACGCCATCACTTTTCCATTTCACAAACCCACTGAAGAAGACAAAAAGTATCTGGGGTGCTCCAGTAACCTACTAGGGGTTAATTTAACAAAAGAAACACTGACCAAAGCTTAAAACACACTTTAATTTAAATTATAATAACGGTTTCTGATATCTCACATATCCTTCTTCAGACAATATCGAAAATAAATGAAAATACAGACATATATATAGTCATTGTTATGACAAAGTTTAAATTCTTTAACAGTCATATATATATTCATTGTTATCAAAACATTTAAATTCTTTTAACAGACATAAATATAGTTATTGTTGTACTGTATTTTCATTTATTTTCGATATTGTCTGAAGAAGGATATGTTAGATATCCGAAACAGTTATTATAATTTAAAATAAAGTGTGTTTTAAGCTTTGGTCAGTGTTTCTTTTGTTAAAATAATCAATCCAAAGCCATGGATAGTCTTACTATAGGGGTTAATGCATATGGTTTTGACTATATGTTCCCGGATTATTATTGTTTGGCAGTATTACTATCATTGATGCAGTATTTGATTATCACTATTATTACTCACTGGCATATATTCCTTTCCTTATAGGGTTGGATTGTACACTCCGTTTTTCTTCTTTTTGTGTTTTGCTTTTGTCCTTCATTTGATTCTTCCCTGGAAAAAATCAATCTCAAGGACACAATACTTGTATATCGTACGAGCTCAACCGAACTCCTCCGATTTGGATCAAACTTGAAATGCTATACAAACTTGTGAAATAATATGGCATTCATACTTTTGGCTCTTAAGATTATTAAAAAATATATATATAAAATAATGTAAACCTAGCATCCAAAGGTATGTACGCCATGGCAATTTGATCCAGATCGGATGAGTTCGGTTGAACTCATACCAGTACGATATACGAGTACACTTACAGTGTCCTTGAGATTGATTTTTCAGAAAATAAAATTAATCACAAAAATATTTAATAATATTCAAACGAAGGACAAATACATTTAATAAGAATCAAACGACTGACAAAAATATTTAATAAGAATCAAATGAAGAACAAAGATATTTAAAAAGAATCAAATGTAGGGCAAAGATATTTAAAAAGAATCAAATGAAGGACAAAATATTTAATAAGAATCAAATTAAAGACAAAAATATTTAATAAGAATCAAACGAAAAACAAATGTATTTAATAAGAATCAAATGACGGACAAAAATATTTAGTAAGAATCAAATGAAGGACAAAATATTTAATAAGAATCAAATCAAGGACAAAACATTTAATAAGAATCAAATGAAGGACAGAAATATTTAGAAATAATCAAATGAAGAACAAACGTATTTAATAAAAATCAAATGAAAGACAAAAATATTTAATAACAATCAAATGAAAAACAATGTATTTAATAAGAAACAAATGAAAGCAAAGATATTTAATAAGAAACAAATAAATGACAAAGATATTTAAAAAGAATCAAATGAAGGACAAAATATTTAATAAGAATCAAATTAAAGACAAAAATATTTAATAAGAATCAAACGAAAAACAAATGTATTTAATAAGAATCAAATGACGGACAAAAATATTTAGTAAGAATCAAATGAAGGACAAAATATTTAATAAGAATCAAATCAAGGACAAAACATTTAATAAGAATCAAATGAAGGACAGAAATATTTAGAAATAATCAAATGAAGAACAAACGTATTTAATAAAAATCAAATGAAAGACAAAAATATTTAATAACAATCAAATGAAAAACAATGTATTTATTAAGAAACAAATGAAAGCAAAGATATTTAATAAGAAACAAATAAATGACAAAGATATTAATAGGAATCAAATGAAGGACAATGATATTTAGTTAGAAACAAATGAATGACAAAAGTATTTAATAAGAATCAAATGAAGGACAAAAATATTTAATAAGAAACAAATCAAAGACGATGTTTTAGGACTATGCCCGAGTTTTATCTATTTTCTTCTTTCAAGTTATCATTAATTATGTAAGTTAAAAAGGTATACTATGAGCTTATGCCTGTGTATTTCAAATAATATACAGTAAATAAATAAAAAAAAGAGGAAAAACAAATATCCTCTGATATTTAGAGGAAAAACATAATTTTGGTCTCATCCTCATATATTGAAGATTACTCCTTGTAGGACTAAATATTCTTACATCACTATACTGAAGATATCCTAAGAAATCCTTGGATAAACCAACTTTTGGTCTCTGATATCAGTTCCTCGTCATCTTCTTTAAGAGTAGGTTCTTGAATTCCCTTAAAGTGGAAATAAAAAAGAAAAGAAAGCAAGTAGGACGGGGGAAAGAATGTAACAGATATGCCGTTGATTGGATCGAACCCAAGCTTGATTCGAAATCACGAGTAGGACGTCTCCCTTCGCTTCTTCCCTTAAGGGTACGCCACCGTCGCCCGTTTATCGCATCCATCAAGGTGGTTGAGGGAGAGACAGAGACCCCAGCCACCTCCTGCACCCCCTTAGAGATCCCTAGTCACGTGATCTTAGCCGGAACTCATTCATCACTCTACAGCAGAGAAAAACACAAAGAATACGAAACACCAAGACAGTGACTCTAAGGAGAAAATCCAAATATTCTAGCTACTTCAAGGAGCCATCTTTAAAGCAGATTCAAATACGCAATAATGACTAGTTTCTTGTTTGGATACGAAACAGGAATAGATAGTTACGAAAATTAGCTTGAAATTATTTAGAATACACGTAAGTTTATTATTATTATTATTATTATTATTATTATTATTATTATTATTATTATTATTATTATTATTATTATTATTATTATTATTATAGCTCCTCGTATTTAAATCGTAAACGTACACACCTTCTACACAAGAGGCTGTGGTTCGGCTCCCACGTTAAGTTTTAGGTCTACGTCTCATATAGTCTCGATGCTGAAAGAAACGCTAAACACCAAATCAACTAACCAGCCAATAATAATAATAATAATAATAATAATAATAATAATAATAATAATAATAATAATAATAATAATAATAATAATAATAATAAATGTCTGGTATTCATATTTCACATAAACTTTCGACAAGGATATGAAAAGCCATCAGAATATTACTTCCTACACTTAATGTAATATGGGATAGTGACGTTTATACACTACATCAGCCCATTTTCAAACGGTGTGCTCGTACATAAACCTACTAGTAAAAATGAAATGAAAGTTCCAGTTGTGCATCCCATGATTATTTCATTTACACGCTAAAGGAAACGAATGATTTATAAAAGTGAATAATTAGGAAACAATTAGTGAAATGAGAATGTAGGAAGAAAGAGAACAAACTGTTGTTCACATCAAACTCACATGGCCTGCAATCTAATTGAGGATGTTTCACACACAAAGTGGGCGCTCTATTATTCACCCACTTACTCATTTGAAATGCCAACAATACTTCGAGGTTAAGGGTGGTGTAATTCGATCTAATTAAGACTGGTAGCTTATAGAAACTAGGGATGGGTAAAACCAGTTTTTATAAAAAAAACGAAAACCGGTTTCTAGAAAAACCGAAATCCGAAAAACCGACATTTCGGTTTTCTCCAAAACCGGTTCTGTTTTTGACCAAACTGGTTTCGGTTTTCTCCAAAGCCGGTTCGGTTTTCACCCAAACTGGTTTCGGTGAAAACTTTTGGAAAACACATTAAACTATTTCTGTGGAAATGGAATCGGTTGCCGGAGAACAAGGAAACACTATTCTGGTCAGAAATAGAACCAATTTTGAAATAAAAGCCGGAACCGGTTTTGAAGAAAACCGAAACCGGATCCGGTAAAAACCGAACCGGCCTTGGATAAAACCGATAACCGGTTTCGACGAAAAAACGAACCGATTTTTTGGAGAAAACCGAAACCGGTTTTCTGAATTTTCAAAAGCCGGTTTCAGTTTTCCTAAAAACCGAAAACCGAAAAACTGCTTTTTGTGCCCACCACTAATAGAAACACCATGCAGAGAAGTTTGTCGGGATTGTAATACTGCAAATTACGGTTGCGTCAAAATATCAAACAATATTTTCGATAAAGCGGATATTTTCAAATATCTAGGATCAACATTAACAAACCAAAATCAATCCACGAAGAAAATAAATGTCGACTGAAAGCAGGGAATTCGTGTTATTATTCGGTTCAAAATGTTTTGTCGTCGTGAATTCTGTCGAAAAATTTGAAGCTTAAAATATATATAAGAGAATAATCATGCTCATTGTCCTCTATGGTTGCGAAACATGGTCTCTTATTGTATGACCTACTCTCTGAGGGAAGAACGTAGACTGAAAGTATTTGAGAACAATACCCTAAGACGAATATTCGGACCCAAAAAGAATGGTAATTTGAAATGGCGGAAACTTCATAACGAAGAACTACCTAGGTACATAATTTATACTTTTTACCAAACATTAATAGGGTCATCGGATGTAGGAGGCTCACATGAGCAGGTCATGTAACCAGAATGAAAGAAAGTACGAACGCTTTCAAAGTGTTAATTGGAAATCCAATCGGAAAACGATCATGTTGAAGACCTAGGTGCAGATGGGAGGATAATATTAAGATGGATCTCGCAAAAATAGGAATAAAAAGTAGAAACTGGGTCCAATTGACTAAGGACAGAAGTCAATCGAGGGTTTTTGTGCACGCGCATTGATGCTCCGTATTCCAGAGGCCATAGAATTAGTGTCAGTTCGTTGGTTTACAAAAATATCGTTACTAGCTATAAGAAAGAAATGTTAGAAACTGAGTAATCCACTAAACTCTAATCCAACTAATTGCTTAACGAACATAATTTCTTATATCTTTCAAAATAAATGAATAAATGAATTGCGTTTAAAGAAAAGAAAGAAAACTTGTGTGAAATAATAAAATATTCTTCAGATACTGTGTTAACGAACCCTCTAACGGACAGGATCCAGTGACACACTTTCTTTATGCTGCATGAAGTTTAGAATTAGTTATGGTATATCATTTCAGAAAAACTAGTTAAGTGTCTACTGTTACAAGTCCAGGAACAAATGACAATGATTACACATGTAAAATGATCTAACATTTTTTTTAAAGCAACTGTAATGTATTGTTAGCTACTTGTGAAGTAGTTTCTAATCAAAATTCTACGTGCAATCCTGTTTCGACAACAAAACATAGAGAGCAAAATATTTGCAGCGACCACAAACAAATCTCACAGCAAATAATGGATTACAAGAGCAAACATCCATTACTGCATTGGGGGAGGTATATCTCGGCGTTACATAAACCGTAAAGTTGGCGAATATAACACAGAATACGACTCCCGTTTTAGTGGCTCAACTTCATAAACACATACAAATAGTAGAGAGAGACAGAGACACACACACACACACCTAAATATATGCTCAGATTCTTTACTCATGTATTCGCCTTAACACATGGAGGCCAGAAGTGATAAAGAGAATGTGAGAGTGAGTGAGAAAGTGCTCCTTGTTTTCTATGTGAGTGAGTGGCTGGTCGATGTGACCTGGTTTCAGAAGCGACCTCGAGTAGTGTGGTAACCTCTTCTCAGTCAAACCAGCGACACCAGCCGCCACCATTTGTTATTGATGAACGCAAAGGATCTCTCTCTCTCTCTCTCTTGCCTCAGCACCAACAGACTCAGATGAACTCCACGAGAACACTCGGGGCCCAACACGAATTCATTTCCGCTGGGATTCATCGACCTACTAAACAACAACAGAACTAAACTGCATTAACTTTAACTTTGATTAAAAGAAGTTGGCTGAAATTCATCATCTAATTTATATAATCAGTCTCCAGCAGAAAACAACTGATAAAGTTTAAATCATCACCCAATGAGGTTTGTCTTTATGAGGTCCAACCTTCGATCTCACCTTAGTTGAAGTGTCAAAGATTTTAGAGATGGAGTGATGTTTGACAAAAGAATTTCTCACCCGGAACCAATAACAGATTTCTTACAAGAAGCACTATGTCTCGGTTAGAAGAGCTATGTCTCGTCTCGAATCTTGTCAGAATAATGCTGTCTCGTCTCGTGCGCATCCCTAATTCTGAGTTTAGTATCCCTTTCAGCAGCGAGGCAATATGAGACATGGATCTGCAGCTTAATATGGAATATGAACCAAATGAACTTCCGCCGGAAATCGAACCCGGGTTTCCCAAACAAAATGTGCGTATGATAACCGCTACCCACCATGAAACTCAAAAACACACATAGAAATGCACTTTGACCTTGTATATCAAATAATAGAAGCCAGCCAGCACATCTGCCTATCAACTGGACAGCTTGTGTTAAATCTCCGGAGAGGCCGGGATTTATTATCTCGTTCTACCCTTGTTCAAATGCGGTTCATAAGTTCAACCAGCCTTAATCAAATTGTCATTCATGCTTTCTTTGTCTTTCCTATGACAAATTTATCAATTAGTTTCTCAAATTTTACACTATCGATAACTTCCCCCTCCACATTCAGTAAAGCCAAAGCTGACAATCCTTTCTGTCCAATGAATGATCTAAGGTTGGACAGGATGTGTTTTACTTACTGAAAGACATTTCACAACTAGCAATGGATGAAAAATCAGATTCTACCTATAATAATATCCTCTCATATTATATATATATATATATATATATATATATATATATATATATATATATATATATATATATATATATATATATATATATAAACTACGTGCTTCTGCACAAGCACCAGCATGCAGCCGACGGATGCCGTCCCCGATGGAACATGAAGAGATGTGAAAAGAATCCCTTCAATCTCTGCACAGGCTCTGCCTCCAAAGCCTATAAAAACGGACAATTCGAGGCAGAAGACATCAGTTGTTAACTGATCATATCCTACCTATCTCTCCAAGCTGCATCGGGCGGGAGAGAGACTTCTAACCTTATCTCTGAGCTGCATTGGGCGGAAGAGAGACTTCTAACCTTATCTCAGAGCTGCATCAGGCAAGAGATTCCTGTAGACCCATCTCCAATGGGCAGGGTCGTTCTTAACAAACAAACCTTAAATCTCCAAGATGCAATGGGTACGAGGTCGAAATTATAGAGGAAAGAACTATTAGAAAGAACTGCTTATTTATAATCTTGTATATAAACTGTACAACGTCTTTTATAATTAAAAAAAAAGTGAGGGAAAACCCGTATATCGTTGCTCTACTGAATATTATACTAATGTAGTTTGGTTACCCTAATAGTGACACACATACAGTACATACTAGTCATAAATTTTATGCCATCTAGAAGTCCCATAAATCTAGATTTTACTGAATACAGAATCTTTGAAATGTTAAAACTTTTTGAATATGTCTGCCTTCACATTACCATTATAACTAAATGAAATGTGAAGCAAAAGGAGAAAGGGAATGCAATGGAAAGTAAATTAGACCTAATTAAGTCAAAACGAAAATATAAAGAAAATAAAACTAAATGGGTAAAAGAAGAAAAACAAACAAACCAAGAAAGACAAGTAAAACAAAGAGTGCGGATGAGGGAAAAGGCAAAAGGGAAGAAAAATTCTGAAAGCAGTAAGTCAAAAATAAGGTGGTAATGAATTTAAAGCAAAAGAACACACAATGTAGCATGTCTGAGTATCCCTTTTTCGAAAACTCAGTGCAGTCAAGCAGTACCAGGTCTGGTCAGAGGGAAGATGGGTGACCGTTCGTACTTGCCAGACGGTATTGGCATTCCAGCGTCTGCCGAGTGTCGTGAGGATAATTGAGGAGCCACCTCAAGGAAAGAAATAGCGACCTCCGCTCTACAAAACCAGCATTAACACAAAGGGGAGCTGATGTTTTTATCACGCATCACCTCAAAGGCACGGGTGCTAAGTGTTGTTGCGCCACGTGTTTAGTTTAATTTAATAACCAAATGTAGTGAAAGAAACACATGAAACAATTATATGAAAAGGAAAGAACATGAAATATGAGGAAAATATACCAAAAGACGTGTAAATAATATAAAAAGGAGAACGAATACTATAGAAAAACAATCAAAAAGTGAAGGACAGAATAGAAGAGAAAGAAACAAAGTAAAAGTAAGAGATCGAAAAGTAAAATAGAAAAAAGACATTTACTTAAATATAAAATAAAAGTATTGGTAAAAATATAAAAGAACAAAAGGAAGAATACATGAACGACAAAGAATGAAAGAAGAAAGTATCAAAAAGAAGTGAAAGACAGAATAAAAGAGGAAAAACAAAGTAAAAGTAAGAGATCGAAAAGCAAAATAGAAAAAGGACATTTATTTGAACATAGAATAAAAGTATTGGTAGAAATATAAAAGAACAGAAGTAACGACAAAGAATGAAACAAGAAAGTATCAAAAAAGTGAAGGACATAAAGAAGACAAAGAAACAGAGTAAAAGTAAGAGATCGAAAACAAAATAAAAGAAAGACATTTATTTGAACATAGAATAAAACTATTGGCAAAAATAACAAAGAACAAAAGGAACGACAAAGAATGAAAGAAGAAAGTAAAGATAAGATAAAGAAAGCAAGGGAAAAGAGCAGCTTATTTACTTAGCCTGTACTTAGTAGTAATATGATGTAATGTGAGTGAGTTAATAATAAGACAGTTACGAAAGGAAAATCGTCTTGAATTTTGTCGCCTGTTTTTCTATCTACACTGTATACACTGCACTCTGCAGCTACCAAGTACTTTATTATCTTTAACAACCTTCTTGTGTTCTCTACAGATTTTAAAACAGTCCCTGGAGTCTGTTTACTTAAATAATGAAAATCTCTACCATTTATATTACCAACAGATTGTAAATGTACATTTTTGCATTAAAAAATAAAGTAAGAGGTAAAAAAGAAATGCCTGAAGCAATATAACATGGCTATAAATTTTTAGTTGTTAGCAAAATAGACGAAAATAAAAGAAGGTAAGATTAAGGCATTGTGTATATATATATACGAGAGCTACTTCTTTTTTTGTTAATCTTTTCTTTCTTTCAGCGCATTTAGTACTATGCATATGAACAGGGTTGCCAAAATCACCGTTTCCTATCACATCTAGCTATTTTATTTCATTTGTTATATCACAACTATTGAATCCTTTTTTTATTTTTATTTTATTTTATTTTATTTATGTATTTATTTTTTGGTTATAAATTTTAATGAATGATACTTACCTCTGTACTACCACTCTGTACTTCCAAGTTTCAATATTAATTCCTTAGAATTAGTATTAGGAATTAGATGTGTGGGCCTTCGGCAACTGTAACCATGCTAGCCCGTGACGTGTGAGGGATGACGTCCCTCGGTGAACATGCTGTCCAGGGAATCGGGAAGGAAAAAAGGATTGGGGAAGGAAAAAAGGATTGGGGTAGTAAAAAAGGATTGGGGAAGGAAGAAAGGATTGGGGAAGAAAAAAAGGATTGCGGAACGAAAAAAGGATTGGGGAAGGGAAAAAGGATTGCGGAAGGAAAAAAGGATTGCGGAAGGAAGAAAGGATTGGGGAAGGAAGAAAGGATTGGGGAAGGAAAAAAGCGGTTTGGGACCATTTATTTAGGTACCATCCTGGCATTTGCCTGATGTGAATGAGGAAAACCTCACTGAGGATGGTTGGCCTGAAAAATCTGTTACACTTTTTCGGTCGAGTGTCCCTACCAGGAATCGAACCCGGAAGCGTTCCAATATAATTCCTATACAGCATAAATGGTATTAGCTAGAGTGAAACTTTTTTTTTTTTTTTTTGGTATGGATGCAGATCTCAAGAATTCATTCCATGTACTCGCCTTTATCCATACGTTTAAAGCGGAGATAGTACAAATCTACCACAAATTACGTTTCAATACACATTATCATACAGAGTAAGCAGTAATAGATATCGAAAGGCTGTTTTCTGATTAAGTTTTTGCCCCAAAGTGAACTTTCATCTACTCCGTTATCTTTCCGGTAGTGTTAAGAAATTTACCAATTCTAGTTTCAATCTAGTTTCCCCATAAAGCCAAAAACACAATAATCGACAACGAGAAAAGGTTTCTTTGATATATAAATTCAGAGTTTCAAGAATAGGTTCAACTTTCATCTTTAGAACTTTACCCCAATTAAAAGTGGTGGCAAGTGGGCAAAACAAGTAAAAGATAACGTGAAACGTTCTTTTAAAATGTGTATTCAGCATCTCAAGTATATACTTATTCTTTGCCCTTAATACCGTATTCTATTAAAACCGGAAATGGTTGAAATTCACTGAAACCTTCGGTTACAATATTGATCTTCGTAAGTCAGAAAACGGTAATAGATAACAAAAAATACTATTTTCATATTTAGGGGTCGCGGTGGCCCAGTGGTAGAGCGTTCACCTCCGGTGCTTGGGGTCCCTGGTTCGATTCCAGCTCGCGCCGTGTGGACTTTGTGGTGGACAAACAAAACGTGGCTCGTGGATTTTCTCGGGGTTCTCCCACTCTCTTCATTCCACCATTTCATTCATTTCTCATCATCACCGTCTCCTTTAGCCTAACCGGCATAACCGTGGGACGTAAAACTCAAAAATTTCATTTCATTTCATTTTCTGATGAAATTTATCAGTATCTCAAGTAGTTTAGCCCACGAGACAAGAAAAATACAAATTCTCGTCTTCTTTTCGATACGAGACGAGCACGAATGTCGTGAGCAACTTTAATTTACCCAAGTCTTAGATCTCACACGATTCATAGTATAAAAAATATAAACTGATAAAAGTGATCTTGCGAATACAATGATGAGTATCAACGTTTAAATATACGCAAGTCATTACATAATATAATCTAATAATAAATATCGTTTAAATGTTATATTACACTCTTCATGGACTCCTCGTTACGCGAAAAGATTCTGATACCTTTTAGATGAGATTAAGAACATTTTAGGGCACAAATTTCACACAAAATTCACAAAACAATAAACGGGAAAAACTTTTCAAGACTCGAGACGAGACAATATTATTTCTAGTCTCGTCTCGTTTTGTGGGTTCCATGTTCCATGAGGTTCTATCTCAGATAAATCAATATTGAACCCCTATAGTTCGGAAGTCTACTGTAGTTTCAGAATATAAACCGAAATCTAATCGTTAAAATTATGAAAAGTTCTCATGAAAGTGAAGGGGACACTCTAGTATAGTAGTTAGAGCGTTGGACTTATGTTCGCGTGGTCTCGGGTTCGATTCCCTGCCGATTTTTGGCGTCCACACAGCGTCGTGAGCCAAACTTGGGAGTCATGTAAAAAAAAAAGATGTGACTGGAGACAGGGCGTCGCAGCACACTGTTCACGTGTTCGTCGCTAGGCTACATGTAGCTCAGCCGATCGCTAACAGATGGCGTTGGAGATGATCAGACCCACAAAGGACTGTTACGCTGAGTGATGTGGAGTGGTGATTCCCTATGAAAGTGAGTTATGTTAAAACTCAAGTCAATGCTCTGCCTAGAATTTTGTGGCCTAGCTTAAGACCTGCACGGGCTGAGCTCGGCCCGAAACCCGGTCCGGCCCGCGGGCTGGGATTGGGCGGGCCGGGCCGGGCTTGTGCGGGCCGACACTGATTTCTCTTCAGGTCGGACCGGGCTGGGGCCGATTAATTGCAATTCTTTAATAATTATTGACTGTCGTTAAACGATAATTAGAATAAAGGCAAACGTTGAAGAACTGTGCCCGTGAAAATGTTACAAATTGAAACTTTTAAAACTTATCGGGCCCGGGCTAGGCTTGGGCCAAGAATTTTTTAAAAAATTATCGGGCCGGGCCGGGCTCGGGCCGAAAATCTCCAAAACTTTTCGGGCCCGGGCTGGGCAGGGCCTAGGTACATTCGGGCTGGATTGGGCTCGGGCCGAAACATTCGGCCCGTGCAGATCTCTAGCCTAGCTACAGGTTTTAATAACCATTGGATATTGGCAACCCTGCGTATGATTCAAGAAGTCTTGTTATTCTTAAATGCTCAATTTTTATTCTCTTGAGCTTGTAACTCATGTGTATATATAAAGTTTTATAAGCTTTGCTAAGTTCAAATTGTTAAAAAAGTTTCAAAAACAAGAAAAAAAAGTTTCTTGTAAAAGCAGTAAAAACGAGAACAGTAATAAAACAAACATTAAAAAAAGAAGAAGAAAAGAAAAACAAAGGGAAGTTTATTATATAGTAGATGCTAACACAACATAGCAATTCTGTACATAAAACTAGAGTATTGGTTAGAACAGCTATAGCATTAACAGTTGTGCTTCTATATTCAGTGGCGACGTGTGAACAAGAGTGAGACAATATTACAAGGTTCTCTGTCTGGTAGTCGTGAATTACGTGCCATAAAAACATGACCTGATTAGAAACATCTCTAAACTTTTCCCCGCATCGTGACTTATTTGCGTTTTAAAAGCATTTGTTGCGATTGTGAAGTGAAAAAGCATTTCTTTCTTGCAAGCCTCTTTTTTTTTTCTTTATTATTTGTGTTTTTGTATAACATGTTAAATATGCCACTTCATAGCTTTTCAAAGGCCATTAATTTGTTTTCGTTTTCGTTTTCGAATAAAAACAAAACGGCAGAAAGAATATCGTTTATTGAACCAAAATACTGTAATTCACCGGTACATTTTACCCCTTCAAACCATAGGTACTATTTGCAATGGTACCTACTTTAATAATTGCCAGATATAAATATAAATATGAAGCAATAATTATGACACTGACATTTCATATGTAGAAGACAACGTGGTGGTTGATTAGATTTTTTTTTAAGTCATCAACTTATAGTCCGATCATAATGACTTGAACAGTGGCAGCGTTGATAACTAAAGTTAATTTTACTCGGAAAAAAAATTAAAAAACATATTTTCTTTGAAAGTAAAACAAATCGTCCAAAAAAGTATCAAATAATTCTGTTCCCAAGAAAATTACTTTTAGTGTAATTTAAGTGATGTGATTTTGAGTCTGGCGTCTCTTTCAGCAGAGAAGTTAATTGAGACTTGGAGCTACACCTTAACGTTGGATCCAAACCATATGGGCTCTCACCGGGAATCGAACCCGGATATCTTATGGAAAAGGAGCGTACGCTATCCGTTTAGCCATGAGAGAGAGCTCAAATTCTGTTTTAGAATGACGTACAAAGAAAACCATGAGAAGCACTCTTATATACAAATGAAATTAAATATTTAAGTTTTACGTCCCACAGTTATGCCGTTTAGGCTAGAGGAGACGATGATTACGAGAAATGATTGAAATGGTGGAATGACGAAAGTGGGAGGAAATGGGAGGACTCCGAGAAAAGAATTCTTTCCATGTAGATTTTATTCTGCGTATTATTATTATTATTATTATTATTATTATTATTATTATTATTATTAGTAGTAGTAGTAGTAGTAGTAGTAGTATATTATTATTATTTCGAAAGTCAAGTTTTATAGTGGAATATTTTTAGAAATCAGAAGTTATATATAAAATTAGGATTGCTCATTTAGTGTATAACGACTACACTCGTTGCACTACAAGGGATGCTCTCATCGTTTGGAGTATAGTCTTGTGCCTTGCCAACAGGCTCAAACAGAGTTTCATTTATGACATATTCAAACGGACGAAGAAACTTGTTTCAGCCAAAAATCAGTAAGAATTACAGAAAATATTCCAAAAACAAGTGGAATATTCCCAAATTTCCCATATACCTAAGTACTATATACGGGAAATTGGGAATATTTCCTCCTGCTGGATTATTTCCTCTATTATAATTCAAATTCTTTGTTGTTGTTCTCTCTGGCCCACTGGATATAAATATACTTATCAATATTTATAGCTTTGAGTGTCGAGAGATATATTTGCCAAATATTTACTACAAGTAATGCTAACTATCTATAGTAATGTTTGGTTAAAAGTGTTATCAAACGTTTGACCAATGGCAATTGTGAAAGGCATTTCCGAAGTCTTCAGATAACTAGACAACCTTCAAATACCTAGCTTTGATCTTGAAATAATCACTATTATTATAAACACACTTAAAATAGTACTCACGTACGGTAGGACTGTTTCAAATTAACCACTCGTACTCACCTGTAATAGAAAGAAAACAATGTGATTAATTAAACATCAATTGGATAGAGTATTTACAGAGTTACGTAGAAACACATCCGTAGACTTTCAATTGCCTTCTTAACTTAACCACTACAGTGCTGCTATTATGACAAGATACAGAACTTATCCTAAAGATTCTGACTATTCAAGCTTTGGAATTTTACTGGCGTCTAAAGTTTGAGTCAAATTGACTTTAATAATGGTATTTGTATTAAACGAAGTTTAAGCAACGGAGTCAATTTAACAAGATACTATGACCTCTCCACTCCCCCTCTAAAAAAACAGTATCCACATCACGTATATTGAAATAAAAATTACCTGATCATTTCTCTTGGTTACCCTTCTACTTTGTTAGAGATGTGCTCTAGCTAATCGGTCTTGATTTAGGTTATAACGTACTTCACCCTACAACATTCTCGTCGTAGAATCCATTTCTTAAAGTGAATGTTCGTAGTAGAAGCTCTGGTAAAACAACATATAATTTTCTGACGTTGGTACTTCCAATGAAATATACAGTGTGTCAAAGCTTAAGTACGATATTCAAATCAGTGCTTTAGGGAGGTGCGGTGGCTCAGTGGTAGAGCCTTCACCTCCGGTGCTTGGGGTCCCTGGTTTGATCCCAGATTACGCCGTGTGGACTTTGTGGTGGACAAACACCCTGCTCGTGGGTTTCCTCGGCATTCTCCCTTTCCTCCCACTTTCTTCATTCCATCATTTCATTCATTTCTAATCATCACTGTCTCCTTTAGCCTAACCTGCATAATCGTGGGACGTTAAACTTAAAGATTTATTTCATTTTCAAATCAGTGCTTTAAATAAATACTTATTGTGAAAGCATAAATAAATGAAAATGTACTCTGATCTCCGTACTTTAATGAAATTTTAGTGGTGAAAGTTTAAATAGAAGAAAATATTTTTTGATCTTATCACTTTTAACGAAATATTCGTTGTCAAAGCTAAAGTAACGAAAGCATGTTCTGATCATGTATTTTATATATATATATATATATATATATATATATATATATATATATATATATATATCAAAAAGCTTAAATAAACAAAGGTATGTTGTGATCAAAGTACTTTCAATGAAATATTCGTCATCAATGCTTAAATAAACGAAAGTGTATTGTGATCTAGGTACTTTGACTGAAATATTCGTCGTAAAAGCTTAAATAAATGAAGAGATATTGTGATCTACGTATTTTCGATGAAATATTTGCCGTCACTGCTTAAATAAAGAAAGGCAAATTGTGATCTAGGTACTTTCAATGAAATATTCGTCATCAATGCTTAAATAAACGATGGTATATTGTGATCTAGATACTTTCGATAAAATATTCGTCGTTAATGCTTAAATAAGCGAAAATATACTCTGATTTTCGTACAAGTATTAGTTCAGCTAAAAGTATTTAAGAAATTATTTTATGCTGAATTTAGGAATATCTTGGAGACTGGTCATTTTCAACTAAGAAAAATACTTAGTACAGACAAACATAGGTTACATATTCAGTGAAGGCCGTTTAAGGGATTCATCGAGCCTAATAAATAAAATTGTAATAAAATTCGAAATTAGTAAATACAATTTTGTCTTTAATCAAAGGAGAAAATGGTGGATATGAGACAACATAACGTTACAGATTATTGCATGTTTGGTTATTTTTACCAAAGGCTTCACCCAATGTTTCTGGATGATAAACCAAACTAAGCTGTATTGTTGTTAATAAGAAAATAATTTGAATCATTTTAAGCTATTTTAAATATTTTTCATCTTCCAAACAAGTATGTATTGTTCCATTTTTTATACGAAGAGGAAAAAAGAATATAAATTTCCTTTATTTTCTGTTTTTCGTTCTCTCACCTTTTCTTACTGCGTTCTTTTTCTTTAGTTTTCTTTTCTCGTTGTATTTGTCTTGTTATCACTCCCTTCACATTCATTTCTGCTGATCCCTTCCCCTTTCCGTCTTTTCATTTTCCTTAACTTGTTCATCGACTTCTTAGATCCCTTCCTATCCCAATTTCCATTCAATCTCCTCATATTTACTCCTATTGTTGTCCTTCCTCCACGAAACCAATTTCTTTCCCTCCTCCATCTTCCCTCAAAGACCCTTCCTTCCATTTGCAGGATTTGTAGGGTATGAGAGGTAATTGGAGGGGACTTTATTAATAATATTGGCCAGTTGCTGTTTCTTTTTCTTTTCCTTATAATATACAGAAGATACAATCGTTATGGAACTAGTGAACGAAATTTGTTCGACTAAATTGCATTTCTTGATATATAAAATTTTTTTAAAAAAAACTTTTCTTTCAATTCACGGTCCAATTTAACATGGAGGTGTTAATAGATGTTTTATTCGATTCCAGCAGGGACACGTGGCGTTGTCCTGTGATCCAGTTTTCTCGAAGGCGAGATAGTGTGGTAGGGAAGGCCTATGCGAGGCCAGAGTCGAGACGAAAAGTGAATTTCCAATTTGAAGACGAATTCACCCCAAGTCTTACACCTCAAAGTCATTTCAATATTACGTGATTCACAGTGAAAAACTATAAATAGATAAAGTGATTGTACAAATACAACTACCAGCATTTAATAATGTGTAAAGACACGCAAGTTATTGCGCAATATACTTCAATAATCAAATATGGTTTAAATGTTGTCATATGACACCGTTCGTGGATCTCTCGTGACGTGGATTATGATAAAACTTGTAGATGAAATTAAGACAAAATCCAAGGCACGCACAAATTTTGTAGCACATACGTTTACAAAACTAGAAGGGAACACCGTACTCGAGTAGTTAGAATGTTAGCCTAACGTCTACGTGGTCCAGAGTTCGATTCCCGGCTCATGCTTCTAAATTTTCGGCGTCCACCCAGAGTCGTGATGCAAACTGGGAAGTCACGACCACTAGGTCAATTAAACTCCTAATATGCCTGTTAGAAACACGGCGACGACGCAGAGCGCTGACGTAGTTCATCCGCTCGCTAACAGATAGCGTTGAAGCAGCTCGGGCCCATAAAAAAAGGATTGTCACGCAAAATGGTTTTGTTTATTTACAAAATACGACAATTCTCGCCTCGTTCTCGAGACAAGATGACAAATTTCATGAGATTTGTGGTTAACACTAATTCATCAAATCTTCCATCTCAAAAATTGTTTCAGTACGACATGATTCACAGTATAAAATATATAAATTGATAAAACGATTGTAAGAACACAATGAGGAGGATTTATTAACGTTTAAAGATACACAATGTATTCCAATATTAAATATGATTTAAATTTTATGATATCACATCCTATGTGAACCTCTCGTGACGCCTTAGGATTCTGGTAACATTAAGATGATTTTTTAAAGAAAAAAGGGGTATCAATTTTGTACATAAAATTTACAAAACACGACGAGAACAATTTCGTTGCGAGATTAAGAAATATTTTCGAGAATTCTTCGAGAATCGAGACTTGTACGAAGTTTACGAGACGAGACATGAAAATCTTGGTCACATTGCAGTGAAGGTAGAATAACGAAATAATCACCTTCTGCATCAGGAATGGAACCCGGGTTTCCCAAATGGTAAACAGACGTCTAACTGACTATACCACCAAAGCCCACATAGAAACAAAAAAAAAAAAAAAAAAAAGCACAACGACGAAACTTACACTTTTCCACTACCCTTAAGCCGGGTCAAAAGC
Source organism: Thermobia domestica (assembly GCF_964235325.1). NCBI lineage: Eukaryota > Metazoa > Arthropoda > Insecta > Zygentoma > Lepismatidae > Thermobia > Thermobia domestica. The sequence continues at coordinate 78,275,487 of NC_137467.1, forward strand.
AAGATTACTCTATATAGTCCATCGTGTGGGCTTAGCACCGTTTTATTCCTCAGCTTTCCGGGACAGATCCCCCGTCCCTAGAGAGAACTGTAGGAGTGGAGAAAACTATATTGCTGAAGAAGAGGGAGAAAATATGTTAGTGTGCTGGGAATTGAGAAGTGTGTGTGTAGGCAGACGAATTTCAGGATGCAGGGGAGAGAGAGAGAGAGAGAGAAAGAAGGAAGTTATGATGATGGCCGAAGGGTGTACCAAAGATTACATCAATCGATCTGAAGGAAACAATATTAACTATACACGTTGAAAAAAAGAAAGAAATAATAGCATCTTCTCATTTCCCCCTTAGGAACCACACTTCCATTATAATCTCAGTATGCAACAATTTATCGTGTAACATTAACGATTTCGTCCAACGAACTTAACAGACATGAACAAGAACTTTTCCCTGGATGTGAGAATGTACTCAATATAAAACGGAATAGAAACGGTGCTGATACAAATGTAAGCTACACTACTTACGCTCTCTTCTATTAACCCTTTTAAATCAATCGAAATCATGAGTTTTTAAACGAAATTTTGGACTTTTACTTAGGAATTTGCTGATCGTTACCCTATTTATCTTATATTCATAGTCTATACTTCATTATTCTTAAAATAAACCAGACTTTCAAACGATACTACGCACACGGCTCACTACCCGCAAACTAGGAGAAACCGGGGGGGGGGGGGATCGAGAAATTCCCCGAAAAATATTTTGTTTAGCAATCTGTACACCCCTGGCTGCTTGCAACAAATGTAGATCAAAAATATTATATGTTCTAGGTCATATTCTTGTCAAATTTTTACCGAGTAATATACGGTTAATATGTACGAAGATAGGATTTTTTTCTCGAAATATATTGCGCCATTTTCAAATATTTAAAACAACCACTGAAGTAGCTCCCGCTTGTACGCTAATTTTCGTACATTCACGGTTTGTACACGGTAGAATGATACAACTTTTGAATGATAATAAACATATGTCTAAAACGATCCATAAATTCAGGGAGAAATTTGGAAATATTTGGAAAAACGTATTTTTATTGGGCCCCAGGGTCAGGCACGAAATATGCCCCGAAAAATTCTACATGTCCTAGGTTATATCTTTGCCAAGTTCCATTAAAATACGATAAGTAATGATGATGTAGAAGATTTTTCAAAGTAACAATCTCATATGAAACCTCATTAATAAGATAGCGAGTTTGTTAACTCATTGGGTGATCTTCATTCTCTATTAATTGTTTGCTGTTATGCAACCAAGCAGTACATTACAGTCTTGTTTGGTTGCCTATTTCAGGAAGTATGGAAATGTAAGCCATTAAAATCAGCCCACTAATAAATACAGTTTTATTCTTTTCTCTTCTGATGATTCTTTACGGATTAGTCCTCACCAGGAAATTTGAACGGGGTCTACTTTACCTACGGGAATGTTTTACTTCAGGAAGAACCATCATTATATTTATTCTCCTCCGTCCCACCTGGGAAAAAATAATGTGGTAGTATTTCCATTTCCCTTCCACATCTCCATGTTGTTGACTACCTTGTGGTTCATCCGTCTTTTAGGATAGTTCTTCTCCTAAGGACAAGAAGGTGCCCTGACCTCCACCCGTTCATCCACCCTTCAGGAGACCGTTGACACCTGGTAAAGTTTGACTCCTTATCCCGAGGGTCAGTCGGTCCGCACCTACGTTAACCACCAAAAACGTTTCCGCTTTCTCCACGAACAGGTGTAGGTTGAAATTTTCAATTCGTTTAGGATAAGGCCCGAAGGCATTCCTTAAACCTCTTCAGCTAAATACTGTGCATCTTGATAAAGATATTTAAGTTACTATATCTACAAAGCCTGCAATAAAAGAAAACTCAAGATTTTTATGTAGAAAATTGTTCAACTGGCTTGTAACAGAAAATAAAGAAAAACATCCATATTGCGAAAGCAAAATTTACCAATGAGACATAGTATTAGGACAATACTTGTAGACAACGAAAACGAAACATGTACGGAATAGTATTTCCAAATAATCATACTCATTTGTATATATGTATGTATATATATAGCGCAATGATTTATTTTCGAATCATTTGACCTCGTACAGAATGTATCAGAAACTCTTGAAAGCCATCACAAAGAGAAAAGCTTATTTTTCTACACATAGTTCTGTTTCTTAGACTCGGAGTGTATTTTGTTGTAAAGTAATTTATTTGTTGATTCTATACGAAGAATTGTTTGCGAGAATGGAGTAAGTTAACTTTTGTTGAAATCTAAACTACACAATTTACAAGTAAAATTAGATAATTTTCTGCTTAAGGAAGCCTGTAACAAGGCAGGCCCCTAGAATTTGCAGTCGTTAGTAGTTTGAATAAATATATCCTCAATAAAAATAAGCAGTCAACAATATAAGTTGAATTCAAGTTAGCCATCCACCCAAAATTCTTGCCTTCTTTGCCTCAGTGTTCTGACCACGGGCAGAAAGGGCAGAACAAAGTTGAATGTAAAGAGAATGTACCTACCCTATATACAACTGTACAACAAAGTGGAATGAGTTGACATCCACCAATCTACTTTACAATAGTGCTAAAATGTACATGATATTATTATTAACAGTAGTAGTAGTAGTAGTAATAATAATAGTAATATATGGAATGATTTTCATAGTTGTATTGATAACCTTCTTTAGCGGTCCCGAGTAGAAAGGGTGTAACAGTTTCTTCAAGCCAGCCATCTTGAGTGTAGAGTTTTCCTTATTCATACAAGGCAAATGTCGGGATGGTACCTAACATACAGATCAGAGGACGCTTCCTTCCTTCCCCCTTCCCTGGTTAGTGAGGTCACCGAGGGACATCATTTTTCTTATGTTACGGGCTTAAAATCATAGATGCTGGTAATACAAAGAAATACGTGTAAATAAATAAAATCTCCTTTGAATGTTAAAGAAATGGTGTGTCCCTATTAAGAACGATAGAACGATCAATCTATCAATCATATATATATATATATATATATATATATATATATATATATATATATATATATATATATATATATATATATATATATATATATATAGATAGATAGATAGATAGATAGATAGATAGAGAGAGAGAGAGAGAGAGAGAGAGAGAGAGAGAGAGTAGTCACAAATCTTAATGCAAAACGCATGACAAGTGTCGGGATATTGATACGTAGGTGTAGTCTAATAATCATCCTATAGTCATAAAACTATGTTAGTAATATGGATATTAGGGATGTATGAACAATAGGTCATGTCAGTTCACTCTATAATATGTTACTGAATACAGCCATGCAGTCAATGTGCAAATGACTTCAAATGAATCAATAGTATATACTAATTTGTTTTTTAAATAGATAAAATACAAAATAACGAGAGCGTTTTAATTCAAGGATTTATGTTTTCAGTAAAAAAATTGTTTTATCCAAAACATTAAAAAAATAGCAATATATTTAGTTTTTCAAACTTCTAGGTGATGCATCATTAAACAACCGCAAAAACCAAACTTTCATCCACATAAAAATCCTATATTAATCTTGCAGACCACCTTTGAATTGATTTTTCGTTATTTTTCTGCTTATATGTGGTTTCATTACTTCTGTATACAACAATTAATTAAATTTTATTAGTTATGACCAAAACACAGAGTAATTAGTCTACCTGAAAGGTTTTATGTTCCGTGAACTGTTTGCTTGTAACGATTTCAGAAAATTTTCAAACTGAAACCTGGTAACGAATATACCATCTTATTAAGCAAACAATATTCATAATAATTCTACAGTAGAACTTGTCATAAGAATTTGGATTATCTATAGTCTGAGTTGTACCGTAACGTGGAGGTCGGACTAAAAATTCACGTTTGGAACATTCAGAATTCCCATCTCTTGTAATCAATGTTACTAACTTTTGCAAGAAAGGAGTTACATTCTAAATTAAAGCACTTTCACACAGAGAAAATGCGAGGTAATCAAGCTTGGGGGAATGATTTAATTTGTAGAGGAGAGCGATTGATTTTTACCTTCACTCTTTTGGATTTTTTTCTTAAGTCTTGTTTCCAATGAAGAACTTCAAAACAGACGTTCAGCCAATCAAGATATGCGAAACAATTCCCAGATATCCTTAAAAATGGTCGCTATGTTATTACTCGCAAAGAATTCCCAGATATCCCCCAAATGGTTGCTCTTTGGCGTGGGAGGCCCGGGTTCGATTCCCGGCGGGATCCCACGTGGTTCGAATTCCACGTTAATCAGTAGGTCAACGTCTCATATAGCCTCGCTGCTGAACGGGACGTTAAAATCAAGTCAAATCAAGTCAAAACCAAATGGTTGCTATGTCATTACTCGTAAACAATTGTCGGATATCACCAAAATGGCTGCTATTGTCATTATTCGTAAAAATTGCCAGATATCCCCAAAATGGCAGTTATGTTATTATTCATATATCTTTTATTTACCCCCTGTAAATGCAATAACCAGCAACACAGCACTCTGGACGCAGTAAGAAGTAAGGCTCTGGGTTCGGTGGTGGACCGATTGGATATAAATAAAGATACTCTCTCTCTCCACTTCAGACAAGCCAAAATTGACCACAGACACTGTGAAGAAAGGTCCAACTCTGCTATAACCTTGATACATACCAAGGGGGAAAAAAAGCCCAGCACTGTTTTGTCCGCATTTAGCTCTCCAGCCCCCAAGATTCCCCAAGTACCCATTTAGCACAAACTGGATGAACCCTTGGACCTCAATTGGACGAAAGTAGAACAACAGAATTGGATATTCTCTTGGTAAGTCTACTCCATCGTTATCCTAAATATGTAGATGATGTATGTAAATACGTAAAAAAAAATGGATTTACAGGAATAAAAATTAGAAACATTACATAAACAGACAACATATCATAGATACTACGCTGGAGAAATCTTTGGAACTTCTATATATTATACCTGCTACGGAATCGTGATGGGAAATGACAGATTGGATTTTAAAAGACGTGGACCGAAGGTGTTGCTAAGGAATTGATTGAACTCATAAATTACCCTGTTTTTTCTTTATCTCTCTCTCTTTCTTCTTTTTCGTTTTACCGAAAAGAATATTGGAAGACGAAAGGAAACAATATGAGGAAGCAGACCAGATGCTACGGGGATGAAAGGTGATGATACATGAATAGTATTGCACCGGTTCGTGTGCGGGACTCTGACAATGCGATTTTCGCGAGTACAAGAAAATCTTGCGAGGGCGAGATAGAAAAGGCATCAGTAGCAAGGCACAGTGATTCATCATGTTCTGTCTTTTACTTCTTTTATCTCGTTCTTTTTTCTCTCTCCCATCTTCGTTTTCTCTCTTTGTGAGAGTGAGTGATTGTGTGTGTGTGTGTGTGTACTACCTGCCACCCGCGACTCCATAACAAAAAAAAAAGTTCCGCAAGGATCCACATTCTCTCCTCTCTCTTTTTTTTTATATTCGCGCGTTGGCCTGTCTAGAGGGCATTCAGTTCCGATTTTCCAACCATTTTTCAACGTAGCTGGGGGATAGCCTTTTTAAAAAAAAGTATAGAGAGAGGGCAGAAAAAATGATCATACGGGGTAAGAATGGAAAGGGGAGTGTTGTCAATGAATGTGGGGGTAAAACAGGGTGAAATGGAAAGTATTATAAAGAGAAGAGAGAGAAAGAGAGAGAGAGAGAAGTTCGTCTGTCAGATCTCACACTAACACATCCATACTTCTTCTATTCTCTTAACTCCTATATTCTACCTTTCCTTCATTTTCTTCTCTCGATCATTTGGTGGCGATGGTAGGGAGGGTTAAAGCGAAAAGCGAATCGGGGTTGTTGAAGTAGGAGAGTGGGTAATACCGCTTACCATGATTGATGACTAAAGGAATTGTGTAGGGATCCACCTTCATTTTCAACACCGAAATTAATCCTTACTAGCGAAAAAGTACACAGTACGCCACCATCCAGTAGCTATATCCTTTTAGGTTCTTTCCGTTTTCAGACCAGAATTTTCTGTTTTAGCTCCTTTTGCTCTCTCTTACATCTATCTATCCCCCTTTTCTGTTTTATTTATGTAAATTAGGAAACCTTCCTACTGGGTAGGGATACACAGAAGATGGTTTCACTAAGATCGATCTTGTCTTCTCAATAATCAGCGACCGACTTCTGTTTGACGCTACGACCCTCTTCTCCCTTTCGCCGTTTCTTTGTTTAGCGAAGGATTCTTTATGTATCTCATCTTTCTTCTGTCAATCTCACTGTAGAAATGAAAAGATAGGACACTAAAAGGACAAACCAGAAACTACTTGCGATGATCATCAGGAAGGGAGGAAGGAGTAAAATTGTACTTAAAAGATATTTGATCATGAATGGCTACTTTCTTTCATCACCACGAAGATTCTGACAGTACGGGAAGATCACTTGTTTCACAAACTGAGACGCTTTTGTGCAATACGCACTCTGGTCAAGATGGAAAAACTGTTCTCATTAATATAGTATGTCAATTGCAAATTTCACTTTGTATTCTCCTTTCGTTTCTTCTTTTATTTTCTTTGATGTCAAGAAAAGCCATAGGTACAAAATTCTTTCAACTATGTCAAGAAAATGAAATCTTTAAGTTTTATGCCGATTAAGCTAAAGGAGACGGTGATGATGAGAAATGAATGAAATGTGGAATGAAGAAAGTGGGAGGAAACGAGAGAACCCCGGGGGAAAATCCCTGCACACGGTGCTTGTCCACCACAAAGCGCACTTGGCGCAAGCTGGGGTCGGCCCAAGGATCCCATGCAGAAGAGGTAGGGATGCACGCGAGACGAGACGAGACGAGAAATGGAAAAGTCTCGTCTCGTCTCGCAGCCTCAAATGTTGGTCTCGTCTCGCGTCTCGTCTCGTCTCGCAAATGTGAAGTCTCGTCTCGCGTCTCGCATAAAATTTCGAGTCTCGTCTCGCGTCTCGCGCGAGACTTTCTCGCATGGTCTCGCAGTCTCGCATATATTCTAGTCAAAATTTTGCAATGTGTTATTCTATGGCTGTTAATGAAGGATGATGTGATATTCTGTCCGAAGGCAGGTATTTGACCTAAAAGTCCTTTGGCAAGCTGAATCCTTGGTGATTTGCCATTGCTTTCACTGGGAGGAATGTTCATAACACCCTAAGGAGACGGAACCTAAAGTTCAACATGGTATCCGAACTTGTGTCCCCTCCGCTCCAAATTAAAAGAAAAGTTGTGCTGGAATTTGATTCCTGGACCATTAGTTTTCGTCAAATTAACCCTTTCCGGTATATGGCTTTTTGGGCTATTTTTTTAGACTTTCAGTCAAGCAGCTACTGCATCGTCACTATTTATCCTATCATCATGGTTCATACCTCATTCTCTTCAGGATGAAGCTGGCTTTCAAATGGTACCACTTGCATGTTCATACCATATACCAGGAGCGGGAAAAATGATGTCAAAGGGAAAATTAGAGGGAATTTTTTCTTGCACTTTGGGCCCCTCTGGAGCGGCCCTGTGTGAACGCACCCATCTAAAAAAAATCTGATAAATAGTACTTGGTATACTAAACGTGTGTGCCAAATTTCAAGTTTCTATCTTGAATAGTAAGGGCGGAAGAAATTTTATCAGGAATTCCCACCATGCCCCAAATTACCGTAAAACACCGTGATCTCAGGTAAAAAATTTCCTGAGACATCCCTAATTACCCTAGGGTCATATTTCGCCCATCATTCTCTTCAGCTTAGAACTGCCTTTCAGGCGGTATGACTCACATGTCTCCATCATGTATCTAAGATTTTTTGGGTCTAAATATCCTTTTTTTTCAACTTTTAGCCCTCTGAACCCCCCTGTTTTAACGCAGAGATCTGAAAAAATCTGATAAATACTACTAGGTGGGCTGAATGTTTATGCACAATTCCAATTTTCCAGGTGCAAAAGTAAGCCCGCCAAAAAAATATATATACCGACAATGTCCCATATTCCCGTATACAGAGGGAAATTTTTAAACATTCCCTGAGACATCCCTAATTACCCTAGGATCATGGTTTGCACATCATTCTCTTCAGAATAGAACTGCCTTTCAGGCGGTATCATTCACTTGTCTCCATCATGTATCTAAGGTGAGAAAATCCTGTGAAAGGGATTTTTTGGTAAAATTTCCCTTTTTCAACGTTTAGCCCCTTTGTACCCTCATGTTTTAACACAGAAGTACGAAAAAATCTCGTAAATACTCCTCGGTCGACTGAATGTTTGTGCACAATTTCAATCTTCTAGGTGCAAAAATAAGCCCGCAAAAAATAACACCGAAAATGTCCAAAATTCCCCTATACAAAAGTATATTTTCATAAAAATTCCCTGACACTTCCCTAATTACCCTAGGGTCATGTGTTGCACATCACTGTCTTCAGAATAGAACTGCCTTTCAGGCGGTACCATTCACTTGTCTCCATCATGTATCTAAGGCGTGAAAATCGCGAAGAAATGAATTTTTTGGTAAAATATCCCTTTTTTCAACTTTTTGCCCCTCTGGATCCCCCCTGTTTTAAATCAGAAATCTGAAAAAAATCTGGTAAATACTACTCGGTGAACTGAATGTTTGTGCAAAATTTCAATCTTCTACGTGTAAAAATAATGAACATAGACCGCCAAAAAATAATGAACATAGACCGGCCCCGCAATATTAAAAGAAAATATATATTTTAGAATTATGACGTCATCACCTCCTATGTCTCGACGTAGGAAGGTGTGAAACCATACGTAAGGTCTTCTACAATGCCTCTGGACTTGAAAAATAAACAAACAAACAAAAAAAAACGGACGAAAAAGCTCAAAGAGGAGAGTTATAACGCAATGTACCATGAAACATCCCGTATGGTACAGATTGTACCATGGGATCCCCAAAGGGTTAATAGCATAATTTACGGCAAAACCAGCATAAATTGTTGCTGGATCCAACATTGTTTTCCAGATTAGAGGTCTCCAGCAATATTTGGCTCTTCTAAAATATCGTCGCCACTGTCAACATTTATTCTCTTTCCAGCCTTAGAAAAAAGTAGATGTAAACAAACCCACCTGAGTACCAGTTTGTCCATGACCAGTGATTGGTTGTTGGTCTCAGTGCACTAGTATCCTACCGCAATAAATCCCTACTAAAATAATAATTTCAAATAAAAATATCTGTATTTATCCTACAGTTTGCGATAATAAGCGCAATATATATAATATTTAACAACAGATGTAGCTTTATTTCAACATCACCCGTATCTGAACATATAGTATTTACTGCGCATGCGTATGCGTTCACGCGCCTTCCCCACTCATTTAAAATTATTGTAGAATGCAGAGTTTCATGGCGACGATGTGTGGCAATAACCCATTTTCGTGTCGTGTTATAAAACACAAAAGAAGACAACAGGAATAAGAGACAATCTTGTTTATATAAGGATTTAAGAAAATATATATATCCAACATAGCAGTAGTCAGTGTCAGTCCGTTAATTATTTACCAACAAACTGTAGCCTTATAGTCTGCAAATTATGCGACGACGGTAAGTAAGCAGACGATCTTGCTGTTCACGTCTCTCGCTGCCGAAGCACGTGAGAGCCGCGGAGTAATTCATTTTGCTTTGTTTACGTCTACTTTGTTCTAAGGCTGGAAAAACCTTATACGTTTTGGTCGTTTCCTTGAAGGGTGATTTTCCATTATAAAGATGTTTTTATACCACCAAAAGCGCTTGTAGACAACAAAAGAACTCCTCACAACACAATACGACCCAATTCTTTTGGTTCGTTCGCGCTTGTAGCAATGTTGCATTATCGCATTTTATCAACTTTCGCGTTCAACTTATATAGTGTTGCCAGATCTAGAAAATAAAATTACTGACAGATATAGGGCCATTCCTACCATCCCGCATCAAACCTATAGGGCCATTCTACCAAACCAGTCTTCCGAACTAGAGAGGGATGTTTTTGATAAATATATAGAAAGAAAATACTTATTCCATCTAAAAATATCATGTTATTTCTGCGAGCCGGACCCGGGATAAGCTTTGACGAGAGGGGATTTCCCCGCCATCCCCAACATAAATCGCTAGTGGTAATGTGAAAAAAAAAAAAAAACAGAAACAACAGAAATATCACATTTTGCAGCAATAGGGAGACTTATTCGCTTTTCAGACCAAAAAACAGAAGTTTATGTATTCGTGCGCGCCCGCGTGTATGTGTTTGTGTCGCAAAATAAAGTCCTAAATCGATGTTGTAATAAATTTCCAATTTACAAAGCTTTTCTTTTTTAATGATGTTTAGAAACTAAAGGTGGTTTTAATTCTGAAAATCAACCTTGAATAATAATAAATCTCATAAAATGTCTATTGCCCCAATCACTTTTTTGTTCCTGGAGGCATTAACGCTCAACTTAGAAAATTCAACAATTGTAAAATCACTAAATATATAATTACATGTAATTCATAAATGTTGCGAGACTGCGAGAAGTCTCGCGAGACTTCTCGTGCGAGACTTAACTGAGTCTCGTCTCGCATGATTTAGTCTCGTCTCGCGTCTCGCATAAAATTTTCAGTCTCGTCTCGTGTCTCGTCTCGCAAATGCGAGACGAGACGCGAGACGAGACGAGACTTCTCGCGTCTCGAGTGCATCCCTAAGAAGAGGTGAACGCTCTACCTCTGACAGCGCGGACCCACGTATGTCAAGAAAGTAATGTCTACAAGAGCATCGACGCAAATCTGTCTTCAACATTGAGGGGACGGGTATGACCGTTCCCATATTTTTTTCAAGCGATGTTCAAAATATTTAGAAAGTTGAAAAACAATGCTGTGGGGGATCAGTGGAGCAGAGTTGTCTTCAATTGGGAGGTGGGCAGATTTGAGGCTTATTCTGAGGGGGGGGGGAGATGAGACTCATATTATGGTACGTGGATCTGATTTCTGAGGTGAACATGTTATATATTATACAGAAAGGACATCAATTTCATCTCACTTTCCTTTTTGGCTATCGGACACAAATCATCACATTTCTCCCCAAAAAACACATTTCAAATCGAATTATTGGGGGGCACAGTCCCCTTCAGTTCCAAGATTGGAGGGACATGTCCTCGTCATCCCCCGCAATTTGCGCCAGTGTCTAAGAGAGAAATTCATATTGTTTGAATATGCAGAAGAATCGTTCTACATGAAGAAATATGAAGTTCTTTAAAAAAGAATCGCCGGGAAAAATACACATAAACAACCAGTTGATCAGAAAGTCCTTTTTCTGTTTTCGATCCCTTGCGCAAAAAATGCAAAATGTGTTTACAAACTGGTTTGATTTTAATATAACTAACTTAGCCTGGTAAAAAAAAATGCTACAGAGAAATTGGTTGGAACTAGACCCCTATATGGAACATTTATATTGGTTGGAACTCTTAGAAATACAACCAGCGAAGTGTTTAATTTACTTATTTAATATTCTCGCTCCTTTACTTTTGATTATACAAATTCTAACATTCTTCCTAATTCTAACTTTCTTGAGGTTCTTCTGTTTCATCCAAGTCTCTCATTCAATCAGTTCTTTCGAAATTATTTACTTGCATCTATTCATAAAAATAAGATCACTTGTTCCCCATTTTAAGCAGAAAAGCAGTACTAACAGCTTACCACGCACTGTTCCACAGCAAAATCAGATATGGAATGGCCTTTTGGGGTTCATCCACTGAATCTAAGGAAGTTTTTATACGCCAAAAGAAACTGATAAGAATAATCACCAATATTTCACATTATACTACTTGCAGAACACTATTCAAAGACCCAAATGTTCTTCCACTTTCTCCATTGTATATATACGAAACATTACTTTTGGTCCACAAGAAACAAGAATTCAGATAAACATGGATATAATACGAGAACGAAGTCACATCTCCAAGTTCCTCTTTATAATGCCATCTTGATTTCGAAAAAAGTTGCATACAAAGGTGTACAACTTTTCAACTCATTGCCTAATCAAATTATGTTTCTTATCAAACATGAAAGTTTCAAAATATTAGTACGTAGTCTGTTTCTAAATCACTGCTTTTACAGTGTAGAGAAATACTTGCAGACCGATCTAGGTTCTACTAAGTCGTAAATGTAATTTTTGTGCACATTATATTTTTTTCTATTTCGTAAATAAAAAAATCTTTATCTTCAGTATAAGATACAATATTTTATCATGTTTTTCTATCATCTACGAAACATTGTAAAAGTAGTTATGATTTTAGTATAATATGAATATGTACTTGAATAATTACATCATTGACATGTTCTATACTATATGGCAATCAGCCAATGTAAATGGTCATTGAACACAATAAAATTCAATTTAATTCAATTCAATTCAATTACCTTTACTCGTGCCCTAAAAGATATAACCGCAAGACATTCGTTAAAGATTTCATTTCATGATTTTTACTAAAACGTCATATACAAGCAAACTAAGATAATGATATAGATTTTAAGCGTAAGTCGAAACTCAGAGATTTTTACTGTGCACTGTGTTATGGTACAGAATTAATCTAGGAAAAAAAAAGTAAGAAATTCCAGGCGAGAATCCTTATACATCCATTCACGCTATTGTACTCAAAAACTGAAGCATCTTATTAAAAAAGAAAGAAGTTTTTTTTTTTTTTTTCTGAGAGAATATCCCATCATCCGAAGCATTCTCCCACTTTTCCTGGTTCTCGACGACAATGTCAAAACAAGAGGAGAGAAATAAAAAAAAAAGATACGAAATAAGAAAAGAAGATGTGAGACGAAAAGACACGAATGATACCGAATATCTTTTTGCGATGAAAGCCGAAGGAAAAGCACGAATTTAGCCGAAGTCTTTTTAGGGCTCTTTTGCTGTCTTTCTGTTCATCGATTTCTTGCAGCTCTCTGTCCGTTCATTCTCCAGCCCTTCTATTTCCCCCTTTTCCTTCTGTTTCTTTCTCATCCTCTTTTTCCCCCTTTTTATTTTAAAGGGTTGCTAGGGTTAATGATCTTTCCCTAAATCTAGTGATTATTTTTTTTAAAATTAATAGCTTTACAGATGCCGATCAGGGCTATAATTTCTCGCGATTCTTATCATAATTCGTAGGTTCATTTAAAAAAAATCAACAAATAATAAATGATGAATTTCTTTTATGGTTGGACACGCAAATTTAGGTCTTAATACGAAGGTTCTTGCTCTCTATATTTTAACGAAAAATTCTGCAAAAAGAGCAAATGTTGAGTTTTATTTATTTATTTATTGACATCGATTTATTTTACACATCGAGGCTATAAGAAACCTTATCTACCACCTAAACATAGCTCAAAAGTCAATGCAGATATAATAAGAAAAAAAGTTAGAACTAAAAACTTCAAAATCATTACTGTATATATGTTGTACAGTAACAGACATTCACTCACGTACACATACAAATATTATAATACGCTACTATGATGTATTACATATTCAGTTTTATATCCCACGATTTTACGTCCCATTTCATGGTGAAAAATGAATGAAATGATGGAGTGAAGAAAGTGGGAGAAAACGGGGGAAAAAATCAAGAGAAAACCCACGCATAGTCTTTGTCCACTACAAACCCACTTCATGCGAGCTGAAATCGAACCAGAGACCCCAATGAATCACTACGATATGTACACAACGTATCTGTATGTTCTTACAATTTAATTGACAAGCTGTTGTACTAGATTTCTGTCTCTATGTACATTCACTCCTGCTTTGATAACAATAAATTACAAAATGCTTTTTAGAAAGATGCTATTGACTTGATTCTCATATCATGAGCTCCGTCATGGCTAAGCGGTTAGCGTACACGCTTATGGCGTGGGAGACCCGGATTTGAAGCAAAGCGGGTGTTTATGTGATTCGGATTCCACTTTAATCAGTAGGTCCCGTTTCAAAGGGACGTTAAACTCAAAATCAACTCAACATTGATTCCCGTATCGAGGTTGGCAATGCATTCCAATCGCGATTCGTTGGAATTATGTATGACTTGGAGGAATACGTAGTTCTATGGAGAGCGACTGAAACCTGGCCATTAATACGTGGTCCAGTGTTTCTGTCATTGAAATCACTTAAAAACTTAAGTGGTTCCTTTCTTCTTGAACTACTTAAGAGTCTTCATCCCGGCGAAATTAAAATACCGTTAATTTTACAGTAATTATGTGATATCTTCAAATAGATAAAAGATAATTGAAATATGGAACAAGAGCGCCCTAGACAATATTATTTTGCGTGAGGTACCGTTATCACAAGTCACCTAGTGGCTTCCCGTTTTCAGCTGTTTAGAAACGCGAAAATAAATGCCGATTTTCAAAATGGCTCGAAATCGAAAGCAGATAAGTGAGTCGTGATAACGGTCTCTCATGTAAAACAATATTGCCTAGGACTCTCTTGTTCCACATTTCAATTATCTTTTATCTATTTGAAGATATCACATAATTACTGTAAAATTAGCGGTATTTTAATTTCGCCGGGATGAAGACTCTTAACCTTGGTTTTAGGGTGCCTAATAGGGATGGTATCGAGACGAGACGAGACGAGACTCTGTACAGTCTCGGTCTCGTCTCGGTTGATAAATAGCGGTCTCGATCTCGGTCTCGTCTCGAGTAAAAAATCACCGTCTCGGTCTCGGTCTCGTCTCGGTCAACAGATGTTTGTCTCGATCTCGGTCTCGGTCTCGAGTACCAAGTCTCGGTCTCGTCTCGAAAGTCTCGAAAGTCTCGAAATAAATGGTGTGAAATTAAAATAGTGAAAGTATTATTCTCGTACAGTCTGTCGTTTCCGCTTATTTTTTCCTTTCATTTTTGACTTAGAATTATGGTATGGTGTACCTCTTCGTAGCTAATTTGCTAGTGCTAATGTTTTCCATGCGTGTATTTCAGGTTCAATGATCAGTGGGTATATCACCCTAAAACTCTAATAGTAAACCATATTTCACTTTCAGCAATAGACTTTGTCTCAGATAGCCTCAATACTGCCTACACGACTTCCATTACATTTTGGATCCACTTTTACCCTACTTTACCTAGTAAAAGTTATATATATATATATATATATATATATATATATATATATATATATATACAGGGGCGGATCCAGGATATGATCAAGGGAGGGGCTGAACCATATTTTGCCGTTTTATCCAGTGTAAAGCAGGATTGAGGCCCATTTTAGCCCGTGTATATCTGAGCGTCAAAGGGGGGCTATAGCCCCTATTGCCCCCCTTGGATCCGTCACTGTGTCTAGGGGAGGGCTATAGGGACTATAGTCCCCCTTAACGCTTAGGTACACACTGGATAAAATGGGCTTCAATCCTACTTTCTTTACACTGAATAAAGTGGTAAACCATGGTTTAGCTCCTCCCTTGATCATATACTGGATCCGTGGCTGTATATATATATATATAGAGAGAGAGAGAGGATGGCCCATTTTAATCTTTCCACGAAGATATCTCGAAAACGATTGAACATTAATGAACCGAACAAAAACTCAAATAGAAAATGCCATGGGGCAACCGAACGGTGTTGTCGCGGTGCCTCTCGGGGCCGCCCTTCATGGGGTCCCAGGACCAAACTTTAAAATTTTAAATGGAAACATGGTGCGAGTAATACCTCGTTCCATAGATCTTTAAAAAGCGTTGTGGCAAAAGATTTTTCATATGGGTCATCGTTTTCAAAATGGCCGCCAAGACATGGTGCCTGTATCAGATAAAAGTCCAGTACCAGAGTTGGCGTGGGTCAGTGAAAACTTGACCTACGACCCACTGACCCACCACCCACCGTGGTCCACTCTGACCCACGACCCACCATGACCCACCATCCACCATGACCCACCATCCACCATGACCCACTGTGACCCACCACCCACCATGACCCACTCCGACTCACCGTGACACACCACCCACTATGAACCACTATCATCCACTGTGACCTACTCTGACTCACCAAAATCCATCGTCATCAACTCTGAACACGACCCACGGCCTCTTCTGTACTGACTAAAGAGTTTTCACTTGTAATGAAACAAGAATGTGAAATTATCACTAATCAGAGTTTGAATTTCTAGTCAATCGCTCAAGCACCACTCTGTTACAATAACGGTGGATCTAATCTTTACAATATCAAATGGTAAATTGTTTGTCAGTGAGGAAATGGAAGCACTTCGAGATGAAGGGAAATTAGTGTGTGCCTAAAATATACTTGTACTAAGAGAGTATTCTTGCAATTGTTAATTTCTGAACGCGTTCCAAAAGAAACTTCTATTCGCAGGAAAATACCAGTGTACAATATGGAAAAGGTTATGGTTTCTCAGTTCACAGTATTTTTCTCACAAAAGACTTGAAAAATCAGTTTTTCATAGTGTGTAAAGGTGTTCGGGTACCCTCTGTGAGAGCATCTCCATAAAGTATACTCATAATTGTAATTTGTGTAATCATTAAAACACCACGTTAAATTTAACAAATATGCATAATTGCAATTATTATGAATATTTATTCAAAGTAGTTTACCTAAAGCAAAGAAGAGACTTACTAAAAATTAGGTACAAAGTTGAATAACACAAATAAGCCATTAGTAATACAAGTATACATATTCCATAACTCGTAATTATCCTCCTTAAAACAAATCTGAAATCGGGTTTATTTCCTGCTGGTAACTTTTTCGTGGTAAATCATCTGTAGCAAAATGATGTCCATCCTTCAGCCAAGAAATAACTAGCTCGTCTACTTTGAGCTTGTCTAGCGGTAAGCCATTAACATTGATGAACAACAAGTTAGACAATGTTTGAGCACTTAGTGTATTTCTAATTGCAGTCATCTGTAAATTCATAAGGGGAAATCCCCCTTCGCACTCTGTCGTGGAAATTGATAATACTTCTACCCGATTTCTGCAACTCCTCATCGACAATCTGCTTGTTAGACTTACGTCTGACAACGAGTTTTTTTGAAATACTCAGCAAGAAGTATCATCTCTCTATCACTACACAACATCTTTTCCATATTGACCATATCAGTTGGCAATGTCAACTCATGGAGAACAGAAACTTCATCTACCACGCCTTCGATAGGGAATCTTGTGAATAAATTATCAATTAAAGCCTGATAAACTGATGATTTCTTGTTTGTTTATAAATTTAATTTTTATAATTACACATGAAGGTTTGATGCCATTACCAAGTTTACCAAGTTCCCTCCCCCGTCTAGAAAGCGAAAGGGAACGAGGTTCCTGGAAAGTGTTCAGAGGTGAATGGGAATTTCCCTCCTTCTTCCCCTTCAATTACCACACTGATGTTTGCCATGTGCCAAATTACGATGAATTTCAATTAAATATCATAGTATATTTATTTCCTTGTTCCATTATCGATACTTTTCGGTGGAAAAAGGACGAAATTTGAAAGTTCCAAATCAAGGTACGTAGTCCAACATAAAGGGAAAAAAGTGTAAAATTTTCCATATAATTATGCGTACAATCCAAACTTAAAATTTCCGTGTAATTAAACTTACAGTACAAATTTTATGCCTATTTTTCTCACAACTTTATGGGTTGATTGTTCTGTGCTGTAAGCGCTCCATATAATAAACATAAGCTTCAGCAATTATTATAGTAGAAAGCAATGGATATATGAAGCCAAGCACTGTATTTTTTGTTTCTGATTTTTTTCTTAAATAACATCGATCGATTTCGATCATTTTTACAAACCAACTTACTACCAATTTTCCATATATAGAAAGTGCCCCCCTTAAAGGAGAATTTTAAAAATGCTAGGACACATTCTGTTTATTTTCAATAAAGAGTTAATACACTGAATTTCAGCTCCGTAAGTTTAACGGCGTGCGAGATACTAATTTTTTTTTTCGCAAAAATTCGGATCCTCACTACATCCTTAGGATATTATGCATTATAATGAAAGCAATATAACATCCCAGTTTGGATTAAGGCCTAACTATATACCAAAAGTAATTTCATTTGACTTTGCAATTTGACCGTGCTGATACATTCACATAGTTGCATTCAATTCTTATATAATACTATAAGTGATTCAAAAATGTATTTTTTCCAGTAGTTAGCTCCTCTAAAAACTCACAGGTCTCGAAAGCCAGGTAGTAGTATAAGTCCTATGCTATTATTATAATTACAAATATCAATATCCAAAAGTGCCTGAAGTTCTTTTTTTCACTTGGTTAGATATACTCACCTCAGGTAAGTAGACAGAAACAAATGGAAAAGGAAGGAAAATGAAGGTCTTGAAAGTAAAACGAAGACAAATTTACCAGTCTTCAGAAGATACTGTGTACAATGCAGTGAGCAGAGTGGGTTTGTAGACAATAATGAGTCGGTGGGTCGCAGTTGGTCATGGTGGGTGGTGGGTCGCAGTGGGTCACGGTGGGTGTTGGGTCACATGCTGTTGACCCACTGACCCACTCAGAAAACTTGACCCACTGACCCACTCCATCTCTGTCCAGTACCACTAGACCCCTAATATGAAAATAGTTGGTGATAAATGAACAGAATAAAACTCGTATAGGAAAGCACAAAGTGTATTTATCATTCCACAGCTCAAGTTAAATGCAACGGAGAAAAAGATTATTAAAGAATAATTGACATGATGCAAAAGAGGAAATGATAGAAAATTATCTTTCCGATCTCTGTCCGTAAGTAGGTGAAGCGGGAATGAATGGTAAAATCTCAAATGAGAACCTCACTTTTATTTGCAATAGATATGGTTTGTCTGAAACACTTGTGTGTACAAATGACTGGTACTATAATGAATAAAAATAAAGTGAAATAAAGTGAATAAAAATAAGGTGAATAAAAATAAGGTGAAATTCAAGTTTAACAACATTTTGCCCGCCCCTGATAATTTAACGCAATGCGTGCAAGATTTTTGTCGTTACTAAGGATCACAACTGAAATTACGAAGTTATTCGGAATGTAACTGTGGACAACATCTCAGTGAAACTCATATTCTATCACATGCAAGAAGACATAGAAGGAAAAGAAGCGAACCAATATCATGCAGACGACTGTTGAACAAAACCAACGTTTGTAAATATTGTTCTAAAATTGTATTGTTCGACAAATTTTTTTTCGCATTTCAGTTGATTCATTTTTGCATCAAACCTTTGCCTGCAATCAAAATGGAAGGTACCGTACCATTTAACAAGAATTTTACATACTTTATCGCATTACAGACATATTTATTTCTTATAAAAACATATTTCAAATAACTTTGTTTCGTAGATACAATTTGCAAAAACTAAGGTTCTCATCTGCAATTCTACAGATCCTTCCCGCTTCACTCACTTACACAATGAGGTTGGAGCAATAATTTTCTAGGAGTTAGATTTCTTCCTTTCCATTATGGTACTTTCACGCTAATCATTTTTTTGATTGTTGCAACATTCCCGAGATATAGAATGATAAATACCCTCTGTGACTTCCTATTCGAATATTTGTTCTGGTGTTTTCATATTAGTGATACTGGAGCAGTACCACTATCAGGTTTTATCTGATGCAGGTACCATGTCTTGGTCATTTTGAAAACGGTGACCCATATGAACAATCTTTTGTAACAGCACTCTTTAGTTTTTAAAGATATGTCGGACGAGGTATCACTCACCCCATGTTTCCATTCACAATTTTGAAGTTGCGCCCTTGGCCCCCATGAAGGGTGGCCCTGGGAGCCTCCGCGACAATATCAATCGATGTGCCACATGACATTTTCTATTTGAGTTGTTGTTCGGTTCATTTATGTTGAATCGTTTTCGTATTAGTGGTACTGCATGTTTTACTGTATCTGGTAGAGGCAACATGTCTTGGCGGCCATTTTAAATACAGTGCCCGATATGAGAGATCTTTTGCCAGAACGCTTTTTAGTTTTTAAAGATGTATCGAACGAGGTACCACTCACCCCTTGCTTCCATTGAAAATTAAAGTTGGGCCCCGGGAACCCATGCAGGGCGGCCCTGGATGGCAACGCGACCATATATATATATATATATATATATATATATATATATATATAGAGAGAGAGAGAGAGAGAGAGAGAGAGAGACAGACAGACAGACAAAGAGAGAGAGAATTCTATTTGCATCAGCAATGGATTTTGTTTCGGGAGAGGCTTGAGGAACGAGTAAGAAACATTTGCGTTGTACGTACAATGCAAAAAAATTATCACAAATTTATTTCGGGAGGGGTTTGAGCCTAATAACCACCCCCTAAATACGCCACTGTACATCAGTCAACCGTTCTCATATTACCTAACATAGCAACGAAACAAATTTTGAGTGAAGGCATTTTAGTATATATCAATATCAATATTCGAGACGAGACCGAGACTTTCGAGACTGACCTAAGTCTCGTCTCGGTCTCGTCTCGATTTATAGAGGTCTGTCTCGGTCTCGGTCTCGTCTCGGTATTTAGAAGTCCGTCTCGGTCTCGGTCTCGTCTCGGTATATAAAAGTCCGTCTCGGTCTCGGTCTCGTCTCGATAATTCGAGACGAGACCGAGACGAGACCGAGACTAGTCTCGGTCTCGGTACCATCCCTAGTGCCTAAGAAACGAGACGAGATATATTTTTTGTGACAAAATAGGAGACGAGCCATAGCACATCCAATA
Organism: Thermobia domestica; assembly: GCF_964235325.1. Taxonomy (NCBI): domain Eukaryota; kingdom Metazoa; phylum Arthropoda; class Insecta; order Zygentoma; family Lepismatidae; genus Thermobia; species Thermobia domestica. The sequence continues at coordinate 78,296,148 of NC_137467.1, forward strand.
GAAAATAACACATTTACCGAAACTAGACATGATTTTCACGACATTGAGAGCGACATCTGAACTCTTGTCTTACGAGGGAGGCTGGAAAATTCATGAAATCACCAAGAAGAATAAAAATTGACATATATCATTGTAGTCATTAGAAAGGTCATATATTGTGAACTTCTCATCCCATATATGATTATTTTATCATTGTTAATTCCTTTGTTACAAGTTCTGTAAGAAGATATGGCGGAGGATCTAAGAAAATTTGAGAAGAATGAGTTTCGCAGTGTCATTAAGTTTTTTTGTGTTGCAAGACAAATCCTCTATGGAAATTCATAAAACTTTGTAGGATACTTTGGGAGAACACGCTCCTGGATATACAATAGTGGCGAAGTGGGTGAGGCGTTTTAAGACTGATCATCGTGAGACTGAAGATGAACTTCGCTTAGGCACGCCTTCAAGTGCAGTGACTACGGAAAACATCGACAAAGTACATGACATGATCATGGAGGATGGACGCATATGGATCAAAAACATTGCTGTGTGTGTGTGGGGGGGGGAATATCGCGTGAGCGTGTGGGCGTCATAATAGCAGAATATTTGGACATGCGGAAGGTCAGTGCCAAATGGATTCCAAAATGTTTGAATGTTGACCAAAAGAGAACACGGGTGCAGATGTCACAGGAAATTTTGCAAAAGTTTCAAAACGCTGGTGAGTTCTTGCGCAGTCTGGTGACAGAACATGAAACATGGATGTACTACTATGATCCAGAGACTAAACAACAATCCATGGAGTGGCGCTACAATGGATCTCCTCGACCGAAGAAGTTCAGAAGCCAAAGATCAGCTGGGAAGGTGCTTGCATCGGTGTTTGGGGATAAGGACGGTGTCATCCTTATCAAATATCTTAAAAAGGGTGAAACCATCGATGCTGGGATTTATTCCAACTATTTGATTAATCTGAAGGAGGTTCTGAAGAAAAACCGTCGGGGAAAGTGAGCAGTGGTGTTCAGTATCTCCACGACAATGCACCCTCCCACAAGGCTCATCAAACCATGCAATTGCTGGTGCATCTGGGCTTCATCTGTGTACCTCACCCACCCTACTCACCTGATCTGGCCCCCTCCGACTATCACTTCTTCCCATATCTCAAAAAACACCTCAAAGGCAAATATTTTCCATCCGATGAGGCACTCACTGTGGAGGTGGAGAGCTGATTTGCACACCAGAACAAGACCTTATATTTGCAAAGGTTAGAAATATTGCAACATCGTTGTGAAAAGTGTATTGAGCTTCGGGGGGGGGGGATACGTTGAATAGCGTATTAAAATGCTCCTTCCAGGTAAATTTCTTCTTGGTGATTTCATGAACTTTCCAGCCTTCCCTCGTGCAGGTAGCCCTACTTCGTTTAACTGAAGTTCGACGTCCCTTTTCAGGACCTACGCTAAGCATACTAGCTACTTCATTACTCGATAACCTAGTTAACTTCGAAAGAGCGACACTTTAATATTAGGTAGCTTAAAAAGTATAAAGCCTTTTGCGTATGAGATACTGGTAGTGTCCAAAATCTCAGAGTACATGAATTGCAACGGGTTCTTCGACAATTGACAGTTGAAGCTAGATTGCAAACTGTGTTAAAATTCTTATAATCAGACGTAAGGTTTTGCGCCGTAAAGATAAATAAAGTATCTGCAAAACTGCGCTGCATTTTACAATCTTATTTCAATAAAGGTGCACACGCTGTGCAGGGCAATGGAGAAATGTGTGTTGTTTATGAGCAAGATACGTTATCAACAGCGACAGCCAAAAGATGGTTCAGTTGTTTTCGATCTGAAAATTTCATTGTACAAGATGCTCCTCGTGGTAGGTGACTAATCACAGCAAAAGTATATTCTTTCAAAAGTTGAGCAAGACCGATAATGACATTGCTAATGATCTAAAATAACTATTACCAAACAATGTTAAATCATTTGGACAGAAGCTGATTACAAGAGAAGCTAGACGTTTGGATGCTACATGATCTGACTCAAAAGAAAGAAGAAAAAAACACATTTACTCGATCGAATTTTTATCTGAGAATGAATTAGCGAATGCATCTAACAATTAACGCGAGTACACCTATAGCAAGTTAAAAGAAACAGTCAGAATTGGTCAACAGGCAGGGTGTCGTATATCACGCAGACAACACCAGACCACATATATCATTAACAAGCCGTCAGATATTAGAGACTTAGCTGGGAGCTTTTAATGCATCCATCGTGTAGCTCCATCCAGACCTGGCACCGCCAGGTTAATATTTGTTTTGGTCTTTACAGAACTCTCTTAATGAATTTAAGTGAGTTTCAAAAGAGGCATGTGAATATCACGTGTCACTTTTTTTTTTTTTTTTACCTGAAACCACAGAAGTTAATAGTAAGTAGATTATAGTGTTGCCAGAAAAATGGTGGAAGATCACAAAACAAAATGGTGCCTATGTGTTTTCATTACATTATTTACAAATCACAATAAATATATTCTAATTTTGAACTTGAAAGGTTCAACACCTTTTAGACAATTTGATATGTGCACATAGAACAAGTACGTCGTGGGCAAAGGTGTTCATTTAGAAGTTAGGATTCACTGGGAGCTATAATCAATGGGCTCGTGCTTACTAATCTCAATGATGTAACCTCGGGCTTGCCATTCTCAGTAGGACTGGCGCTACTCGGATCCCGCACTCATTAAAGATGGTTTAAAGGGACAAGTTTTGCCAATAGATGGTACTACAGTCTTCATACCTCTCCCATGTATTTTTTTACCTTTCACAAAAATTTACAATTTCTCTTACAAATTTCAACCTAGAGACTTCAAATTTTTAGAAAAGGAACTTCATAACCTATTAAAGAGAACAATCCGTGCCGATTTTTTATTTAGAATTTTCTTCATTGTTGAAATGGCTTGATTGTTGAAATGGATACCCAAACCTTTAACAATGGAACTGTTTCAACAGTAAAGAAAATTCTAAATAAAAAATCGGCACGAATTGTTCCTTTTAATAGGTTTTGAAGTTCCTTCTCTAAAAATTTGAAGTCTCTAGGTTGAAATTTGTAAGAGAAATTGTAAATTTTCGTGAAAGGTAAAAAATACATGGAAGAGATACGAAGACTGTAGCGACATCTATCGGCAAAACTTGTCCCTTTACACTAACCTTAATCTCATTGGGAACCCGCTCACTAAGGGCTTGGGCTCCCTATCCTCAGTGAGACTCGCACACGCTCGTTCGGACTTGAGCTCTGGTTTGGCTATCCATTTACAGATCAACTTCCGCATAGAGCATTAATTACTTGCTATTTATATTATTTCACATTTCATAAAATTGTAATATCAATACTTATCGTCTCCCTATCGAAAACAGAGAATTTAAGCACTCCAAAATAATTCATCTTCAAAGCACATTTTGTTGACTTTGAATCTAGGTTTTACTATGCAGTACATCTTCTCTTCGTGTTCAACTTAAATTATGAATAACATTTCTCAGATAACTTCCCCCAGAACTCTAACTCTATGGCCTGCTGAACCCGGAGGTTCAATGCCGCGTTCACAAAAGCTCTCCATTGACTTCTACCCTTAGCCAACTGGGTTCAGTTTCTACTTTGTACTCCTATTTCTGTGAGATCCATCTTAGTATTGTCCTCCCACCTGCGCCTAGGTTTTCCTAATGGTCGTTTTCCGATTAGACTTCCAGTTAAAATTTTGAAAGCGTTCCTACATTCTTTATTCTGGCTACATGACCTACAAACCTGAGCCTCCTAGACTTGATGACCTTAATAATGCTTGATAAACGGCAGTTCCTCATTATGAAGTTTCCGCCATTCCGCATTCCCGTTCCTCTTGGGTCCGAATATTCGTCTAAGGATCTCGTTCTCAAATACTTTCAGTCTATGTTCTTCCCTCAGAGTAAGCGACCACGTTTCGTAACCATACAGCACAACAGGCATGATTATCGTTTTATATATTTTAAATTTTAAATTCCTCGACAAAATTCGCGACGATAAAGGATTTTGAATTTCATTCATATTGTTCAAATGTTGATTAAAATTTATCCATGTATTTATTTTCATTTCTTCTGATTATTCTAACATAAGATTCATAAGTGTAGATTTCTTTCTCAGCGTTAAGGTATATTGTCTAAGGTTTCTCAGACGGATTTATTTCTGTTGTTCGACTCATTCTGGTAACTTTTTATCCTACTGCACAAGTCTTTCTGATTAACATGAGATTTTTGAAAAGTTCTATGCTGTTGAAATCATCCTTAGATTTTAAAGATCATTTCTGACATGCTGTTCTAATCATCGTAGGATTTCTAAGAACATTTCTTCGCTAATGTTCAACTCACTAAGATTTCTGAGAAAAGTTCTTTTCTGTTATGCAAATTACTTTAATAACTCTATCCTACAATTTTAAAGAATAATTCTTTTCTGATGCCCAAACCATCTTCCTGTGCTTTATGTATTTCTAATCAATATATCTCATAGGGTTACTAAGTACTTCTTTTCTGCTGTTCAAATTACTGACGACATGTATGAAATACTTTTTTTTTTTTTTTTTAACGAGTCGTCATGACTAAGATTTCTCATATCATTTATTTTCTGTTACTCAAATTATTCTAAGTAAGATTTCTCCCAATTTATTCATCTCACTATCCCGTTCATTTCTCATCATCACCGTCTCCTTTAGCCTAACCGGCATAATCGTGGGACGTAAAACTCAAAAATTTCATTTCGAAGATTTTTCCTCGGTTACTATTTTCCACAATCCTCTCACATACCTAGAATGTTATTGAAGAGAGAGAGAGAGAGAGAGAGAGAGAGAGAGAGAGAGAAAGGAAGAATATGTTACAGGATAAAATCAGACTTCCAAAATAACTTAAAATTCAAATAAGTTTAAATTCACGTAACTTATGAAACAGCATAAGATCTAATGGAAGGTAACATTAGGCGTGGATTAAACAAGAAAAATATAATAAAATTTACCTCAGGATAATGTGAATAAACGAAATAGTTTAACTTGGAGAGATTTCCCGTTTCGTGATCTATTAAGATAATTGTTTTCGTAATAATGACATTAAAATTTAAGGTTGAGTCCCTGGCAACGCTGAAGTTGTACCCACTACTCGTTTGCACGAGGCAATGGACTGTTCTAACGAGGCACCCTCCTGTCATAGGCAGAGCTATTCAGATCCCCTTCTTCCTTTAGTCCGTCCAGGGTGCATTATTAGATGCTCGGCCTTGCCCCCTCTATGCCTCATACTCGTGCTTGTTTTTCTTGCAACACGCCCTTATTTTATATAACCTTAAATGTAGCTCTTTTCTTCTTCTTCTTCTTTTCTGTTTAGAGAAGACGTTAGTAGCAGGGGGTTCGAAAAACATCACTGGATTCAGTCCTTTCAATTCAGTGTTGCAACATCTAATGGGTAAGTTGTCAACAATGAACTAAAGACCTTCCCAAAATTCTTGTTGTAAAGTTCTTGATTTCCACTATTTGGCTCAAAATGAAATGAAATGAAATGAAATCTTTAAGTTTTACGTCCCACGGTTATGCCAGTTAGGCTAAAGGAGACGGTGGTGATGAGAGATGAGTGAAATGGTGGAATGAAGAAACTAGGAGGAAACGGGAGAACCCCGAGCAAACCCACGAGCACGGTGTTTGTCCACCACAAAGTTCACTTGGCGGGGGCTGGGATCGAACCCGGGACCCCAAGCACCAGAGGTGAACGCTCTACCACTGAGCCACCGCGCCCCCTTGGCTCAAAATATAATTCTGTAGCGTGCCTGTGGTGTGTGTGGTCTCGGGTTCGATTTCTTTGCCTTTTTAGTTTTATCAGTCGTTCTTTCAGAAACAATGTTGCGGGAAGAACACTTAGTATTTCAGGAGGGTACTGCTAGTACTATTCTATTTATTGTTATATTATAGACGTATTATTTTGGTCTCCTCCGGGGGACACTGACCCCCAAAAAAATTCTGAAAGAAACACAGTTTTATGTTCCACGGTCATTCTCTACAAATTCAAGAAGATGGATGATTAGATTAGGGAAAGTGAAGGATTACCAAAGGAATTAATAGAATGAGAATGTGGGAGAAAACGGGAGAAACAAAGGACACGACATATCACAATTATAGAGACTAGAACCGAACCAGAAATTCCAAGTACTAGAAGTGAGTGCTCCCGCATGGCTAAGTTCAAAGTACGCGTGCATTAAGATAAGACGAACCGATTTGATAACTTACTGTAAATGAGAAAACCAATTGACATCCCTCTAGAATTGACCGAGTATCGTGGTGAAGTAAGCGGGGAGTTTCTTAAATTAAGATGTAGCGGATACCAATCTGGAATGTGCAACAATATGGAAGTAGAAACCGTTGTGCTGATCATATAATGTCCAACTAAAATTCATATGGCTGGTCATAACCCTTGTAAGTAAGAAATTCTACTTGGGGAAATTAGAACACGTGGTCATACTGTTATACTAACAACAAACTCTGTAATGCTAGTTGAATGCTTTGTACTTACGTCCTTTACTGTCAGCACCAAGAGTATATAGAACAAGAACTACAGCTTAAAATGTGAGTTGAATAACTGCAGTGCGTTTGATGATCTCCCAGCCAGAAATCTAACCCGGAATTTTGTGTACCAAAGACATGCATGTCAATAATTATACTAATAAGGAGGTCGGTAATTTGTAACATGTTGCGCATAATGATACTACCGCATAATCCTGATCACAGTTTACTCTGATATTCCATCTGGCGAACTGACGTTCGGCCTTAAGCAATGTCCTCATACCCACCAATTCGCTTACAGTAACGTTGCCAGCGCTATAACGCGGGAAACCGATTCAACTGATAGGTTGTTATGATCTTAAGTGATACAAAAACTTAATCAATATGTCACAATATTCGCATTTTGAATTCAAATTTCACTGCAGATTTGGCAATAGTTCATCGCAAGCCCATTGGTTCATGTCAAACGTAAAATATTGACTGCAGCTTTGTGCGATAATAATCAACCTGATACAACATAGGTCTTGAAAACAGTATAATGATCAATCGTTTGATACATGCTGTAAGCCAGCATTATACTGTTCGGGTGGTTCAGTATAACATTATTGCTACAATACTATAAGAATTAGCTGAAAAACTGTTTGTAGATACTTCCGACGTAGCAAAGGTTGGTGTGGTGTGGTCGAGAGATTTGATTCGTTAGGCTGACAATCTTGAGACGAAACCCACTGGGGGCTCGAGTCCCCTTCAAGAGCATGAACATATTTTTAACTGTCCTCGCAGTTCTGTGTTCATGTCCCTGTTGCATTGGATTAAGAATATTGTGTAAAATTAATTAGAATCTTATGGAGGCAAATGTCTCAGCTGCCAACGCATTGAAACATCGCTTTTCATGAGATCAGCGAAGTCAAGCAGTGCCGGATCTGGTCAGAGGAAAAAATAGGTGACCAATCGTACTCACTACAAGGTGTTGGCAGTGTGTCGTCCATCCAACGTCGTGAGTATAAATGAGGGATACTTGAAAGAAAGAAGCACCGAACTCCCGTCTAGCAAGCCAGCATTAGCTCACCACACATCACTCTACAGCATGAGTAACACAAGCCGATTGGTAGATCCTGGCGTCTTGAAGATTGTTGCGCCAGAAATTGAGTTTATTTTAGATTTTTAAGTGTCCCATTGGGGTGAACATTTAAAAAAATGATAGACCATTTACCTCTGGTGTGACGGGTCCTTGGTTCAATTGCAGGCCATGTGAGTTTCCTAGTTCGACCGTGTCCATGGATTTGCTCAGGATTTCCCCGTTTCCTCCTACACTGTCATTCCACCAATGTTTTTACTATTATTCGCTTTATTGATCATCCGTCTTTTGTACCCTACAGTGCATATGCGTGGGACATAAAACTGAAAGATTGTGTTTCATTCTTTTCCGACACTACGTATTTGGGCTTCTAACTTATTTTACACAGCAAGAACTATTTTTTATATTAGGACTTCACTAAACACATATGGTATTTTCCCAAAACTAATAAACAACTTTTTCTAGGTTAAACAGATTATAGATGACTAGTAACTTCAATATAGAGCTAGAAACACTGAAACAAACATTTCTAGCGTGACCCCCTCATCAAAATCTTCTAGTATATCCACACCCCTCAGTTACTACAGACGCTGCTACAATAAAAAATCATTTTTTCATCTATTTTTTTCTGATTCCTTCCCTTAGGACATTCAGTGAACCGAGTACAGTGATCATCACCCTTATATATTGGCAACTTCCGCCAAAATCACACTTTCACCTGATTTCCCAATATTGGCTTCTTCGCTGTCTCCGATGGAAGTTTAATAAACGAGAGAAAATGTTGGTGTGCTGGGGGAGACCGAGAAGAAGGAGAAACGGCAAACAAGAAACATCCATCTCAGCTAAAATGGAACGAGATAAGAACCAAAACATACGCAGTTTTCGTCTATTCTTCACGACCAAACCTTTCCTATCAAGTCTCTTCAATTTATCTTTGAAATCTTACCTTACTAGTTATTAATGAGATAAGTAAACGTGAATAAATGCTCGTTCTTTCTTCGAATGTCAAGATTCTAGCAGAGTTAAACATCTAGTCAGAAAGTTTAATATTGAAAGAATTTCAGTTGACGTGTCTAACCCTCTATTCCATGGTGTGATATACTAAGACATATAATGTACAAAGTGTCCAGAATGGGGCCACGGTTTCAAAAAAAAAAAAAAAAAAAAAAAAGTGGTTTTAATATGATTAGAGATAATGAGAGAAAAATAGAAAACATGCATTTGGAAGGGAAACTTTAAAAAGTTTTGTTCAGCAAATTCTCAAACTTGTATGATTACCGATGGCGGTGATAATTTTGCTGAGCGAAAGATGGCGTTTGTACTCGAAAAGGCCCATTGCGTATGGTGGTTTGCAGCGACAAAAAATGTTATTTAACTGTAACGATAGTTTCGTCGTGTTTACCACAGGAATCACTCATCAGGTACCACAAGAATTACTCATAGTAAGTTATAATCCCCTTTTCGTTCACGGAGTTAAATCATAATAAAATATGTTCATAGATATTTTTCAAAACTTGGCAGTTCCCAATTACATCATTTCAACCTCAGGTGATATTACAATTGGATGATGTCCTGCCGCATTGGAGTCTATGAGTAAGGGAGTATCTTGACACGGAATTTCTTGGACGTTCGATGCGCCGTGATGCACCAATACCCTGACCATCACGCTCCCCTGATTTAACCCTCTGGACTTTTTCCTGTAGAGGTATGTAAAAGGCATTGTGTTTTCTGGTGAAGACTAGTAACTTTGATGGACTGATGAACTTTATTCGAAATGCGATTACTTCTGTCACATTTCAAATAATTCAGAATATGTGAAGAGAAATTGAATTCAGCCTAGCCACAAAAGAGCTTTTCCGAGTCATAATGAAAATCTCGCCCCATACACAAATAATCCGCTACATACTTGCGTAAAAACAGCAACATGTAAACAATAAACATGGCACCCATTAGTCAAATTTCAATACTCAAGACTTCCGTCGATATTTAAATGAAATATATCGTAACTTACAGATATAGTGGGGACATTAAATGTGTTAATGAAAATAAAGCAGACAGTGCATCTCTAATTACTCGGAAAGTGTCACACCAGATATGTAATATATTAACAACTTTTTGAGTTTTCCTTCAAAATACATGTCTTCTTTTCTCCCTATCTCTTATATTAAAACCACACATTTAATAACTGCCAGTTCTATTCCGGACATCATGTAATGCTTCATATTTCTCTAGTTCTCTTTAACACAGAAATCTTATTTGATATTAATCACAACTCCAGCTTATATTGATTCTCAGCCATATGAGACTTGTGTGTGTCACAGCACACAACATTGATATCCATAATTTACATTTGAAGACTTCAGCCACATAAATGTGATACCCAGGAATATATCCACTACTAACTGCTACTACTGACAAGACTACATTAATGAACAATAGACAGCTCCATAGTAATTATTTCAATCCATAGTATAAAGAATTTTCTTCATAAGTTTAGCTATATTCAACGTCATTTCCACAATACATCATTAACATAACAAGTGCACAAACATAAAGATGATTTATTTAAAAATATTTGAACATGTTTCATACAATGTTGATTTGAAAATATCAAGGATCTTATAAAATAGAAGATCTGCTTGTACAACAAAATCGTGAAGCCATACGTTACAGTTTCGCTTCCCCCCCCCCCCCTCCACCTGCTCCACCTAATAAAATTGCAATGTTTTGAGCCAACATTTATGACAGAAACGAGAGTAGCCAATCAAACTCGCTAACCGTGCCAATGCTCAGTTGTTTTGGGCTTCATTGAGTTAATAGGATGAAGATACATATGGACAGATCCTCAATTTTATAACATCCTTAGCAGCAATATGGGTGCAGAAACTCTCCAATATACGTAAGAAGAGTTGAGTTGATTTTGAGTTTAACGACCCTTTCAGCACCGAGGCTATATAAGACGTCATACATGTAAGGAGAATTTCATGTTTTCATTAGTATTTTATTATATTATTGATTAAAATGAATACATATCTCAAATTCAGGAGGTGAAATTGTCCTCCCTGAGAGCCCAAATGACGCCACTGTACATGACTCTACATAACTCCCATATGTTCCAAGAATATTCACATAAGACAAGCATGCAAAGATTCCACCCCCAAAAAGTCTTCATACGAAATAAGCATTCATATGATTCGCGTCCTAAACATATCCATATAAAATTGAAATTCAGCACATAAGCTTCAACAATGCTTACGAGAAACTCATATTCGTAAGCTAAAGGTCCTGAAATACTTACAAAATACAAAACATGCCTTGAAAATTGTCATAAGAAAGAGATACGTATAAGCAAACTTTCACCAAAAGACACGGGAGAGAAGCATAATTTAGGCCTACATCTAAATATGTCTACATGGAAAAGAAGTTCATAAGATATAAATTGCAGAATATATCATCTTGTCTATCCTATTCAATTTAGGATACATTCAGATAATAATTAACTGAAAATTTTATTTATTTATGAATTAGATCCCATAATTTTGACACGTCAATTACGATACACAATGTATCGAGGTCACACTATCAGAATATACGCAATAAAATTAAACGATAATACTTCTTGAAAAAGGATACAGTATTAGTGCATATTACACTGAGAAAAATCCGTTATTCGGGCAGCAGTGTATTGTACAAATATACGGAATCCTTTTGTTTACTACAGAAACCTGTACGGATCATTTGTTATCCATGTGCTACATACGTACTTCCCCTTTTCCAGATTAGATGTTACATTATGCCGCTGCAAAACGTCTGACATCTAAGTCTTTCGTTTATTACATAGAATACGTATGTTATATACGTTCATCTGTATGTGAGATCCTGACCGCACATATACAGTTTTTTCGCTCGTACGGAAAGCACGTTTATTCGGAACATTTATACGGAAAGTACGTATGTTACATTATGCAGGACTGTGACATTTAAGTGTTTCGTATATCACATACGTCATCTATATGTTATATACGTCCATCTGTATGTGAGATCCTGACCGCCTATATACAGTTATTTCATTCGTATGGAAACTATGTATAAAACATATGTTTTCAGTTATACGTTTACTGCAGGGGGTTGCATAGGGTTTGTACGGTAAGTCCAAAAACTACACGGTTTACGCATGTAACCTGCGTTTTTACGTACGCCACAGACGTTTATTTTTCTAAGTTTACCTAGGTAGAAAATAATGTCTCCTCATTGTCCTTCTGTTGATCTCAGAAAAAGTCAAACGGTTAAGAATAACGTTAATTGGCATCTGAAATAAATCCTAGATTTTTTTCTTATTACATAATCCGTCACTACTCGATATTTCTATTATTAAATTATTATCAAGCTACGGAATGGAATATTTCAGTGTATATCGTGACAAGTTCTTAACTAAAAAGATTCTTGGTTTGATCACTGGCGCCGGCAGTCTTAGAGTAAAGAAGTTTTGCGTTTCCTTCTTCATGCCTTCTCTATATAAACTTGTATATGAGAAGGGAAAGGAAACTAGACAGATCTTGCCTGAACGTCAATCAATTTGAATTGAAATCACGTGATCACGCTATCGTAAAAGGTGATTACTCTTTTTTTTTTAACTTTGCAAACTTTTCTCTAAAATTTCATTTCACAAACTAACAAATTGTTTGGTATATATAAAAGAAGACATGGCAAGCATAAAATTTTACTTAAAAATTAGAAATATAATAAAGTACAGTAATATTGAGACACATATTTATAGAATGAATGTTCCAAATACTAGCAAGAAAATGAGGAAATGCAGGAATTTAAAAAAAAAGAATGAAATAAAAATTTTAAAATTATTATTAAGTATTTTGCCTTTCGGTAGGTCCTAGGAATAACTTCTTTTTTTTTTTAACTTTAAGGTTTGGGTCTAGAAATGTTTCTTCCACGTTTCTCGAACTTCAGCTTCCTTTTTTAACTCCAATATTTTCGTTTATTTTTCAAATCATTGAAGTTGCATCTTCTTCTCCCTACTCCTTACTTTCCTTCCATGGCGGTATGGAGAAAAACATTTCTTCGCAAAATGTGTCCAATCCAATTGACCTTCCTACAAAGGATACTGGCTAAAAGTGCCCTCTTCTCTTCTACCCGTTTTAAAACATCTTCGCTTGTTACTTTCTCTGTTCATTTTATCTTTTCCTTCTTCCTCCAACACACATTTCGAAGCTCCCTAAATATTTCTTCTGTAACTTCCATAATGCCCAAACTTCTGAAAAGTACAGTCCAATATTCCATAGATAGAACTTCACCAACTTCTTCGTTACTACAACATTAAGCCTGCTACTTAAGTGGGATCACTCTTTGCTTATGGCAATTCTTGATCTGATCTCTTTGGCGTAGTAAGCATCTAAGCAACTCTCGTCAAAATACTTCCCAGCTACTTGAAATAACCTCTTCAAGATCTCTGTTCTATTTTGGCCTGTAAGGGCAGGTTTTCATGGGATATTCTCATGATTTTTGATGCTGATTTCCATTCCAAATAGTTTCCCAGTGTCAAATATATGTGTGTGAAACAAATCGTTAAAAAGTAAATGGAAAATGAACAAATAAGGTTTGGTTCACATTGTTGAACTACACTACACTTCCAAACAACAGGGTTGAAGTAAACTAATCAGAAGTCATGAGTTGTCTGTTTCAAATTCAATAAACAAATAACTGGGAAGAGATGAAACCTCTGGGGATGCTGAATTTATACCAGGAACAATTTATACCTATCTCTTACTATTTATGCTCTATGAGAAGATTCATAATTAAAACAGGAAGTAACGCATTTTGACAAATTCTATTTTAAAACAAAAGCCAATGCTCAACCTATTCTTAAGACACCAAATTCATATTAATCACCATTGTTTAAGATCCACTACTCATTTTGCCCAGCCGGCATAAGCGTGGGACGTAAAATTTAAAACTTTTTCCATTTTGCCCAATTGTGATTAATATTAAAAACGAAGTTTGCGGGAGTTTTAACCAATCCCGGATATATATAGACTAGCGTCAATTACTCGCTTCGCTGGGTTAAAAATTTAAAAAAAAATGTTAATAAGTTCCGTTAGTCAGTCACTTTTTACTATGCACTCGGCACTAATATCGGTCGTTTTCGATCATTTTTATATATGTATTCCCCCTCAACCAAATTGCGAAGCTGAATTTGGATTAAAACGACATCGGAAGTGCCACTGTTTGTCTCAGCGACCCCAAGAACTATGGATTCGACACTATTATCGGTCATTTTCTATTATTTTTATATATATATATTTCCCCCTCCTAAGTTGGACTGTCAAAATGAAATAAGAGCCATCATCTCAGCCCGAACTTCATCTATGTTGAAAATGAGATCGAGATCAAGATATCGGCTGGTTCAAGAGTTGTTAAGTCACAAACATAGTCACTTTTACAGAGAAAATAGATTCAGTTATTGAGTTTGTTGCAAGATTTAATGAAAAGGTATTAAAAGTAGCCTTATTTGGAAGAACTAAAAACTTGACACATTGTAGAAGTGCCAATATTGGTATAGTTCCGTGAATGAGTAATTGCTTTTACTAGAAAATACTAGCTAATACTGATTAATAGCACATTTGTATTATCTTGCAGACACCTATGTGTATAGCATCATAAAACGCAACGTAATATATCGAAGTTTTAAACTATATCCAGCACTTCTTTCCGCTGTACTAATTCTCTTGGGGTAATAATTTATAGTCAAAACGAAATGTACGAGATAACTCAGTATTTTATGTTAAGTGGTTACTGTAAGTACTTACCCGTGAGTACATGCCTGGTGTGGTAGAAACAGTTACCTAATTATGTGGTTTTGTATTTTTAGAAAGATTGCATGATGTATACTTCTGGTACTTGACAATATTGTATGTTTTTTTTTTTTTCTTTCTGACAACTGTAATGCTTACATGAGAATTTCTCATGCTTTGTAAGCTAATGAAACAGGCAAATAAATGAAATGAAATGAAAGTGAAGGATAATGAAATAATAGGTAGAAAGAGAATATAGGAGGAAGTGGAAGAAAACATAACGACAAAATATATCCCGAACGAAATCGAATTAAGGTCCCCTTAAACTCGACGTGAGCGCGGTAGTACTAATCCAGTATACTTATTACCCAAAAATAAAATAGTCTATAGACATAAAAATTTGCAATATCTACATATTCCCCTAAAACTGGTAAATATATAGATTTAATAAGATATTTAGCCTTAAATAAAATGAAAAATGAAAATGAAATGAAATCCTTGAGTTTTACGTCCCTCGGTTATGCCTGTTAGGCTAAAGGAGACGGTGATGATGAGTAATGAATGAAATGGTGGAATGAAGAAAGTGGAAGAAAACGGGAGAACCCCGAGAAAACCCACGCACACGATGTTTGTCCACCACAAAGTTCACTTGGCGAGGGCTGGGATCGAACCCGGGACCCGAAGCACCAGAGGTGAACGCTCTACCACTGAGCCACCGCGGCCCCATTAAATAAAATGAAATGAAACATTTCAGTTTAACCTCCCACGTTTATAAGCTTTACGCTCAGGAAGACAATGATTAACACAAGTGAATGACGATGGAAGAATTGGCGGAATGATAAAGCGGGAGAAAACGTGAGTACCCGACAGAAACCTATGGATGCGATGTTGTCCACCAGAAACTTACTTGACCAGGGGTCGAACGAAGAACCCCATGCACCAGTGGTAAGCGCTCTACTATTGAGCCACCATACCCCCTATAACATATATTATAAAGGAACATGAACTTTACATGTTTTGACTATTATTAAATATAAGTTTTTAATATCTTGTCATATCGATTGTACTGCAAATTTCACTTAATTGTCACGAATTTTCACATATGACTTCAAATTAGTTATGCATTTTTCACTGTACTATTTTTAACATTGACAGATAATAAAAACCGAGCATAGAGTGTAAGAAGAGCATGGACAAATAAATAATAATAAAAAAAATAATACGAAGAGAAATAGAAATATAAACGCATTTCAACTCGCGAATTATTGCTATTGGTAATTAGCCGTTCAACAGCGGGGGCTAACGAGTCTTTCGTAATTAACAGCCAACATGTAGTAAACTGGCAGTGGGAGTGAAGGCTCAGGAAGAGGGAGGTGGTGGGGGTGAAATCAACGAATGAGAAGAGAAGCCGAGATGGGTGGCATACCATCCGAGAATAGACTAAAATATTGCTTCATTTTATCACACTTTTTTAAATGATTTTTTTAGAACAGGACAATTAGGTAGCTTTTTCGCTGGTATCGTATCTTTTGAAGGACGAATTACGAGCTTGCTGTGAACATTTCCTTTTTTTATTTTTCAAATTCACAATTTGCCTTTTATATTTTTTAAATCGTTTATCAATAATTCACAACGCAAAATTACCTGCTTCAAATTTATCATTTAGCTTGTTTTTTAAATTATTCTTGTTACAAAAAGTTGTATACGCACATGGTATTTTTTTATTATTTTTTTAACAAGGCAAGATTTTTGATAAACTTTCAATGCAATATATAATTCCCTTGGCAACGTAATGTAATTGATCAATAAACTGTGTATGAAACGGTTTTAAAAACATAAAGCATTGCTGCTGTTGTATGTACTACAAATTACCATATTTTTTAAAAAAAGCTTTAATGAATAAAAAATGGCCAAGCTCTCTCTCACTCATCCACTGTGAAACCACATTAAATACCATTAGGAAGGAAAACACCTTTCAAAATGAATTACTATCTTTTATTGAAAAATTACGTATTTAATAATAACTGGCGTCGGAAGAGCGAAGCAGCTAATGCATGATATTGTTTTATTGCTGATTTTTTTTTAAAGAATGAAATCAAATATTTAGACTGAACGATTTTTGTTTTGGTCTCTAATATCCGGTGCTACTCTTGTTTTTTGAAGTTTCCTGAATCTCGGAAAAAAAAGGCTACAATTAGGATTAGGGACTAGATTTCTGGGCTTTCGGTATCTATAGTCATACACAGCAAAAAATGAAGTGTTGAAAAACACAAAATGACTACACTTTAGCGTGTTACTTGTGTGTCAATTCAACACAAACACATCGCCTTAGAGCATATTAGAAATACCTCGTTACTGGCTGTGAATATTTGTATTGTTTTTATTATTATTATTATTATTATTTGGTATGAACAAAGCTTTGCAAAATATATTTCGCATTTAGGCAAGTAACTAATAACATTCTATGTTTTCTGTAATCGGTCACAATAATATTGTTGTAAACCTGTGAATCATCTGACAACGGTTACACAGATAGCAGTGCTTCCATCTGTTATTCTTTATCTGTTTTCTTTATCTGTTATTCTTGTGTCTTAGTACGTGTGAACAGAAGATGGCACAACTGTTGCCTATGCAACTCTTGTCGGACGATCCACAGGTTTACAACAATATTATTGTGACGGGTTACAGAAAACATAGAACATTATTCGCTACCTGGCATAAGTGCCAAATACATTTCGCAAAGCTTTGCTCATATTAAACGATAAATACCAATGCAAATTCTCTCAGGTTGTAACGAGTTATTTCTGATATGCCCGGAAGGCGATGTGCTTGGTGCCGCATTAACACACAAGTAACACGCTAAAGTGGTAGTCATTTTGCGTTGTTTCAACACCTCATTTTTTACAGTGTATAAGCCCGTCACACCCATGAGGAATGACGTCCCTTGGTCATCACATTGCCCGGGGAATTGGGGAGGAGGACATGAATGGGGAAGAAAGAAAGCAGTCTGGAACCATTTTAGGTACCATTCCGGCATTTGCATGGATGAATGAGAAAAGCCCAGGAAAACATCACTCAGGATGTGTGGCCTGAAAACGGTGTTACACCTTTTCGACTGAGTGTCCCACCGGAAGTCGAACCCGAGACCGCACGCACTGAAGGTGAGAGTGTTAGCGACTACGAAGACTACAATTGTGTGATATCTTTATTTATTTATTTATTTATTTTCCCCAATACTTTACAGCTACTCTGTGGGTGTCTGTTACTGTTTAGAAAATAATAATAATAATAAAAAAAATGTGCTTGTTTAGCAGAAAAGTGGTTAATATAACCTATAGATTTGATCTTGCACTTCAATTGTGCTTTCTCTTCTTGTAAGAACAATGGTTTATATGTAGAATATGGATGACGATACTTAACAATTACATATCGTCTTTTCGGGTTCAGAATAACACTGGTTCAATACTATGTAGATGTAGTGTGTTGTAGTATTGGAACTCCCTTTCCAAACTTTGGACCCCTTCCCCCCCCCAAAAAAAAAAACTCCAGGTGCGTTTGAAGTAAATAATCCATTCCAGCGAACAAAACCTATCAATTATTATCATTGGCAATAAACAGCGTATCTTCAAAGTCATAACAATTTGTTTTTCTAGATTTTCCAAAAAATTGCTCACAAAATTTCCCTACAAGCATGTTATTTCCTTCAGCTCGATGTCAATATTAAGTAATATACGTCTCAATGTTAGATTATATCTTAGTCAGACAATGTTAGACATCAAATACTCTAATTTTGAGGTCATCTCTCTGGTGACCCATGGACAGATATGTTTTAATATAGTTTTTTTTTTATTCAGCGTCCTCAAATTAAGTTTAAAAGCACAGTTAGAAATTTATCCGAAAGTGGTCACTTTTTACCAGTAGCTTGAGCGTTAGTCCTTTTCAAATATTTTATTCGTTATCAACTATGGAACCACATTTATGATGTGTAAAATACACTTAATACTTTTCTATCTTGCTGAAATACTATTTTCGTTTGGTTAAACCCTTCTTTATTATTTTCTGAAGATAACTATTGAACGGAGGTATGGTAGAAGACAACACTTTTCTCATTATTATTAGTATTACGACGTATTATTATACCTGCAAGTTGTCACAAACACGTACGAAGTTATATATTTTCCACAAGCGTAAACGCCCTCCAGTTATGCAACCCACCGCGTAACGCCGTTGAAAGTGTCACATGGCTCCCAGGCGAAGAGGGAATTGAGTTAACAGCGAGAAGCGAGTGGAAAATCGGAAATAAGCTAATTCTGCTTTTAGAAAATAATGATATTCTGCCTCACGTTTTAATATCAAAACATACTGGAACTAGATTATTATCTTGATATTCATTGATATAATTAACCCAGTCTTAATAAAAAATAAAATGTAAGTGAAAAACATTGATTCGACAATTTGTTTGGTATGGTAGAGTATTTTGAAATCTGTTTTGTAAATAATGTACGAAATGCTCTCAGAACAGAAAAAGCAATACCTTTTTTTAAAAATAACCTTTCTTAAAGAATGAGATAAGTTTTTCTAAGATTGAATAAGACAGAATAAGCAGGCTCAATATTGGACTTAAGAAGAAGTTGGTCAAGTGCTATATATATTGTGCATTGGCCTGTATAGTTCAGAGACTTGGACATTACGGAAGTTAGAGAAGAAATTTTTAGAGCTTCGAAATATGGTGTTGGAGGAAGATGGAGAATATTAAATGGACGGAGAGAGTAACAATCGAAGATATTTTAAAACGGATAGGAGAGAAGAGGACACTTCTATCCAACATCCTTCGTAGAAAAGCCAATTGGATTGGACACATCTTGCGAAGAAATTGTCCTCTTCACATCGCCATAGAAGGAAAGATGGAAGGGAAGCGAGGAATAATAACAACAACAACAACAACAACAATAATAATAATAATAATAATAATAATAATAATAATAATAATAATAATAATAATAATAATAATAATAATAATAATAATAATAATAATAATAATAATAATAATAATAAATAACACAGCTGATCGATGATTTCAAAAATAGAAGAAAACATTGGAAGTTAAAAGAGGAAGCTGAATATCGAGAAACGTGGAAGAAACATTTCCAGGTCCAAATGTAGAACTGAAAACAAAAATCCTTATTAGTCCAGGACCTGCCGAAAGTCAGAATATTTAATAATAATAATAAGACTGATGTCTTAAACGTTAGGAGATAAATCAACCATTTCTGATTCACTCTTTAAGATAAATTTTAACCTATGAAGAAAGGAAATTTCTTTGTGTTTTGTATCAATATTATTAACAAATGAATTAGAAAAATATTGCAGAAAAAATCTTGCTGACATTTTGCTTAACAAAAGCTTTCTTTTTTCTTCTCAAATGCCCAAATTTATTTTCATAATATAATGAAGTTGGAAGTTGATACGACAACAATAATGAAGTTCTCAGGTAGAGTATAGTATCAATCCTGATTGGATGCACTTAGCAGAGGATAGAATCAAAAACGAAAATGAAATGAAATCTTTAAGTTTTATGTCTCATGATTATGCCCGCTAGGCTAAGGACACGGTAATGAGAAATGAATGCAACGGTGGAATGAATAAAATGGGAAGAAACGAAGAACTCCGAGAAAGTCCACGAATACGATGTTTGTACACCACAACGTTCACTTGGGGCGAGCTGGGATCGAACCAGGAATCCCATGCACCGCACGACTGCGCCACTGAGTCCCCAGTATAGAATCAAGTTGAGAGTTTCAGTTTCTGCAGTGTTGAACCTGCGGGATCCTAGCATAGAATAAATTAGTTCGTTAGATGATAGAATTCTATTGGTGGATCTCTCGTTGTCTTTTAAAGTGAAATACGTGGGTTTGTATCCTAAGTTCGTCCCGTTTTCAAAATAATACGTTCTCTTTAATAATAAGAAAAGAAGAAAGGAAGAAAAAACTCTGAAACTCTCTTACTTTCTAAGGTTTGAATAGCATAGTAACATATCTGAGAGTCAGCTGGAGTCAGTTCCCGTGATGCATTGCGTGCCTACCTCATAAACTGCGAGTAGTCTGAAGATTAGACTGTTATCTTTTGCGTGCAGAAGGGAGCCCTCACAGAATGCCACAACTACTGGCGTGTGCCTTCCCTTGCCTTGCCTTTTCTTCTACGAGAAAAAGATGGAAAAAGACTCAAAAACAAAAAGAAACGAAGACCGTAGCGCGTATTATATAGTTACCATGCAAGAGCTGAAGCTTAGAAAATCTGTCATAATCACCTTTTCATTGTTTGTACTTTTTTTTCCCTTCATCATGCTGACTCATACTTTGACCATTATAAAACACATATGTTATACATACACAGAAGGTGAAGAGACGGATAAAAGTACCAGCATTTAACACGAAAATCTCTTAAGTGGTTATGACAGTAATTTTTATTTCCGTCGAGTTGTCCATTTACTCTAGAGAATGTTTTCAAAGTTTTTGAATGGTTGTGTGTCTCTAAGTACGTACATATATTCATGCATATGTACACGTATATGAATGCATGGACTGCTACTAAGCACCATTACGTTCTGCTAAATTGAGAACGATATAAACTGAAAATAAAACTGCCAACTCGCCCTTCTCTATATAATACTGTATGTGTTAAGCAAAAATGTCAGGTAGCCCCCACTTGTTAAGAAGTCGCACCAACACGAGAGAGAGGGGGATGCAATTAAAATAACACAAACACATGCAGCGTTAAGCGTACACACAAACAAAAACACGACAAAATGCTTCCGTATATATTCACACTGTTATAAGGGAAAGTATACACATTAAAGTACATAATGCATACCAGACGTAACGATGTCTTCTGAACAATTTAAAAAAATGCGGTATACAAATTTCATATTTAATGAACGCTGTTTACTTAAAGAGGAAAACCAGAATATACGTATATCTACAGAATTTATGCTCAATTTGAGCTGTCTTTATCTCGTTAAAGAGAAATATTACATTACGAGCAATATACACGAAACGTTTATGTTCTTTTTTTTCTTTCTTTTGGAAGCTAAGTATTCCATCTTCTATAGAACAAAATTAAGCATTCGTCTTTCTTATAACATGATTTTTAAAGATTCATCTACAGAAACTAAACTCAGTTTTAAAAAAATAGTATATTGTCAAGTTATTATTATTGTTATTATTACCAAAGTCATCTAGGTCCTTTCAGGTAAAATCTTACTACTCTTTCTGGATTTTTTAAAATAAAAATTATTTATATCATATTACATGACTGGCAATAAAATATTGATTTACGAAATATACATAAAATTGTGAGAACCGTTTCGGACTAAATGTTCACCCTAAAGTAAATTACTTGGCATAACAGCCCTTCGTAGGGCTGAGCCACTCCAACACCGTTTGTTAGCGATCGGCTGAACTACGTCCAGGCTAGAGACGAAAGGTGGTTAGCGCACTGGGTCGCCTTGTCTCTAACAAGTGTATCGGAACCTTTCTGGACCTAATAGCCATCACGTCTTTTATTCACGTGACTACCCAGTTTACTCATGACGCTGGGTGGACGCCGAAAACTGGGAAGCACCAGCCGGGAATCGAACCCGGGACTATGCGGACGTAAGCCCATCGCTCTAACCACCAGAAAATCAAATGAAATATTTCAGTTTAACGTCCCACGATTGTGCCCTTTAGGCTAAGAGAGATGATGATTAATGCAAGTGAATGATGATGGAAGAAATTGTGGAATGAGAAAGTGGGAGGAAACACGAGTATCTCGAGAAAACTCATGGACATGATGTTGTCCACCACAAACTTACTGGGCCGAGGTTAGAACCAGGAACACCACACACCAGAAGCAAACTCTCTACCACTAAGCCACCATGCCCCTCTAACCACTACACTACGGTGCCCTTACCCTCCAGTAAACCACTCCTATTTTTGAAGGATACGAAGACAATTTCACTCCTCCTTTGTGGAGAATATTATCTTAAGACCTTAGCTTTAGTTTGGTCTGGATACTTTGAACACCACGCCCTCTAGGAATGAACGAACAGATGCATGAATAGTCGAAAGCCCCTTTAGCGCATGTACAGATCACCAAACGTGTAAATCCATTGAAATTTCTACATAAATTTCCATTTTACGATAACCACACTCTCTTCTCTCCTATTGAAATTAATGATAGCAGCAATAATAGTAATATTCATTTTCGCCTATAACGAAAATGTCTAGTTACAGTAGATTCTTTAGCAGAACATGTGATTCAGAATAGAATGTTATTGCATGTCTTATAGAGCCTCAGTGCTGAAAGAGTTGCAATTATAATCAATCAATCATTCAAACTCTCAAATTTCTACAACTTGAAGAAAAATATTACTGATTTGTCAAGAAAGCTTAGACGAAAAATCGCAACTGTCGAAAGGATTTACAGTGAAAGTTGAAAGAAAAATTAAGTTTTCCGCTTCAAGTTATTTTTCACATAACAAAAATATTATTTTCTTTTAAAAGATTAATGTAGTGCTGTATTTATAAAATATTCATTTTTATTTCCACGTGTAACAAAACAATATATTATTCATAAATTCTTTAAAGCCTCAGACCAATTGAGTTGAACGAAGGGGAAAAAATATTCAAACATGAAAATATTTCAAGTAAAATAAAAAAGGATTTGTATATGTTACATTGTTTGTTTTTAGACTTCCAAAGTATGCTAAATATGGAAAGTCATATAAAATAGCTGTGTTCGTTCTTTTGTCTGTCAGGGGGCGCGGTGGCTCAGTGGTAGAGCGTTCACCTCCGGTGCTTGGGGTCCCTGGTTCGATCCCAGCTCGCGCCGTGTGGACTTTGTGGTGGACAATCACCGTGCTCGTGGGTTTCCTCGGAGTTCTCCCGTTTCCTCCCACTTTCTTCACTCCACCATTTCATTCATTTCTCATAATCACCGTCTCCTTTAACCTAACCCGCATAAGCGTGAGACATAAAACTTAAAGATTTCATTTCATTTTTCTTTTGTCTGTCTATCTGTCGACTTGGCACGAGATGACAAGAATAGGTTTTTTGATATCGATACAGTACTCCAAGATTAGGTTCCATCTTCTCCCTTAAACCTCTATTTAAACTGAAAGCGGCACAAATAAAGCATTTTCGGCTTTAATGTTGACTACCATAGAACTAACGTGGTAATAGATAGCGACTAAACGTGTATCCTTCTATTCAAATAGAAAGTGGGAGGGGGCACAACGGATCAATGATAGAGCACTTACCTCTAGTACGTGCAGTCCCTGGTTCGAACATTAGACAAGTAAGTTTGTGGTGGACAACATGGTGTCGTTTTTTTTTTTTTTTTTGGTACTCTCATTTCCTTCTACATTCCTATTTTACCAATTTTCCTCCATCTTTCATCGTCTCCCTTAGACTAACGGGCATAGGCGTGGGGTGTTAAAGTGAAAATTTTCAAATTTCACTTCAAATCGAAAGTAATGAAAACCTTTGATTTCCCGTTTCAACATTAATCGTCATAGTGGAAAAAGAATAATAGATATCGACAAGATTTTTTTTTTTTTTTTTTTTATGGATTCTGTACAGGAAGAATAGGTCCAATCTCCCACTTGGTTTCTTTATTTCGTCCGGAAATTGTAAAACTCTATTACCACTTTTGGTTCCAATTTTGATTCCAATGAAGTAAAACCGGTAATAGGAAGCGGGAAAGGATTTTTTAAAAATAAATATGTAGACCCTATAAATTAAGGATTCCGATAATGAAGTCTTCATCTTACCTCTTATTCTCCGACTGAAACCGGAAGTAGAAAAAAACTAGTACACAGAGAAAAAATGTAGGTGGCGTACTTAAAAAGATAGGTTACATGCGTAATTCCTGTAGTTTTTGGACTTAACGTACACCAGACGTATAACTGAAAACGCATATTTTCCGTATAACTGTTCCATCTATACGTACTTTCCGTATGAAACAATATAGGCGGTCAGAATCTCACATACAGATGGACGTATACAACATATAGCTGAAGAATGTAACATAAGTATATGCATGTGATATACGGAAAACTGTTAGATGTCAGACATCCTGTAACGGCATGGTGTAACATCTAAGGGTAGTGCGTATGTAGCATATGGATAATATATACTCCATACTGATTTTTGTACTAAGCAAGAGGATTCCGTATATTTGTTCAATATACGGCTGTTCGGAGAACGGACTTTTTCTCAGTGTACAACATTCAGTTTCAAAATTAATTCATATACAATAATAAATTGAAATTCTGACCAAAGCATATACTATTTAATAAATAATATTGGTATAGTCTTTGGCAAAGTATCGTTGCCTTTATCAGATACAGTAAGTAATAGGGAGTCTAGAGGATGATAGAGAAAGTATGAAGAAAAAAATGAGAAGACACTGATGTATATTTTGAAGGTGATGCGAGATAATGAGACTAATGAAGGCAAAGATACTTTGCCGAAACCATAACGATATTATTTATTAAATAGTATATGTTTTTGGCCAGAATTGGTCTTTTATTTCATACAAGAAGTTCCAAAGCTAAACCCTGTTCGGCGTAAACTCTAAACTGCAATAAACAAAGCTACGTGAAATTAAATCTCGCTGATTTGTTGTTATCCTACCAACGCTTGTACTCCTCCGCAAAATAGTTCATGTGATTGGATTATTACTTTTACTGTGAAGCTCCATATAAAACTGCTATTTTATTATAAATGACAAAAAAATAATACGGATTATCTAATAATACTGCAGTCGAGTGTGGTTAATAAAACAATAGAAATAAACACTAAGCATGCGCAGTAATTATGGCGCCAATTCAACTGTGGAGGTGTGTTCTGCTTTCAAGCCTGGCATGAATCCCGGTTCCGCGAGTATTGTGGTGAAACATCAACAAGGTAAACCTTTACTCACTAAACAACAATTTTTTACCAGCGAAATTCATTTTTTTTTAACCTTTCGAGGTTTTTTCCTCTTTCTTTTCTGCTGCTGCTGTAAGTATCTGGACAACACAAGACAATATTGTCAAAATGCACGTGTATAATTTGCTAATCCTCGTGGGGAGTGGGAGTGATACATCACTAGCCAATTGTATTTGTGACAAGCGGAAGGATACAAACATTTTATTTATAGGAGTTTATAGCTTACACTGAACAGGGAATAGAATCACTGGTATTCAATAATAAGTTGTAAAAGGTAGTAAGAAAATCTTTTTGATATGAATTCAGCATCCGAAGAACAAGTCCCATCTTTGATTTGATCTCTCTAGTCTATTGGAAACAGAAGCTATAAAGCTATTACTTCTCGTTTCAGCATTGAACTCGTATAATTTGGAAGTCTACAGTATTTTGACAATGTGAAACGAAACTCATTTGTTTAAAATGGAAATTATTGAAAGCTGACCATAAACTTGTGAAAAACAAACCAGGTTCACCTATACTACATGCTATTCTCGACAACACAATTTATGTCATACTCCAATGAATTTAAAAATCCTTAGATTCACATTTTTATGGTTTGACTAGCATTTGGCAGCTGGGGATCTCGCCCCCAGACCCCAGCGTTTGCTAGGCCTACGGTCTTACATCTCATATGTAACAGTAACTACCATAATGATAACGTACAAAAATGAAATGAAATCTTTGAGTTTTACGTCCCACTGTTATGCCGGTTAGGCTAAAGGAGACGGTGATGATGAGTAATGAATGAAATGGTGGAATGAAGAAGGTGGGAGGAAACGTGAGAATCCCGAGGAAATCCATGCTCACGGTGTTTGTCCACCACAAAATTCACTTGGCGGGGTCTGGGATCGAACTCGGAACCCCAAGCATCAGAGGTGAACGCTCTATCACTGAGCCACCGCGGCCCCAATGATAACGTAAGATAACGATAACCATGCAGATTAACAATATGGTAATGACACAAAACAACTGCAACGAATACATTGCATTATACATGTTTTAGCTCGGCCTACGGTCTCGCACCTTTTAAACCACAACTCTACCGAATTTCAATTATCTTTCTCTATTTCAACTACCTAAAATGTAAGATTTTGTATCTCAAGAAAACGACCAAATAACATGGAGATTTTTCATTTCACCTTTAGACTCCTAAAAACTGAAAATATTCAGTTTCGTCAATTTTTCCTTGGGTTAGTCCCGGAAGGCTACAATCATGCAAAATTTCATCATTCTAATCCTACCGGAAGTACCTAAACATTTTGGGTGTAGATGTCCCATATAAATAAGATGGGAAAGATTTTTCAGTTCCCCTAAAACCTCTCTAAAGTTGGATTCTTTTTTTAAATTTTTAGTGATTTTGTTAACTAATCCTATAAAAAACGTACAAGCATACAGAATTTCAAATTTTTATTCTAATTTCAAGTACCTAAAACATGAGATTATAGGTCTAAAGTAACGCCCATTTAAATAACATGGATTTTATTCTTCTTTCCATTAGATCCATTAAAAACTAAAAACTATTCACTTTTGGTAATCTTCTTGTGGGTTAGTCCCGAAAAGCTACAATCATGTCAAATTTAATCATTGTAGTCCTACAGGAAGTGCTTAATAATTTTGATATGTAGAAGGTGCACCATATAAATAAAATGAGGAAGATTTTTTCAATTGCCCTTAAAACCCCACTAAAGTTGCAAATTTTTATTTTTGGCGATTTACACAGAGAAAAATCCGTTCTCCGGACAGCGGTATATTGTACAAATATACGGTATCCTCTTGCTTACTATAGAAATCAGTACGGAGCATACGTTATCCGTATGCTACATAGGCACTGCCCTTAGATGTTACATCATGCCGTTGCAGGATGTCTGACATTTAACAGTTTTCCGTATATCGCATGCATATACTTATGTTACCTTCGTCAGCTGTATGTTATATACGTCCATTTGTATGTGAGATCCTGACCGCCTATATTGTTTCATACGGAAAGTACTTATAGATGGAACACTTTTACGGAACGTATTATAAAACATGCGTTTACAGTTATACGTCTGCTGTACGTTAAGTCCAAAAACTACAGGAATTACGCATGTAACCTATCTTTTTAAGTACGCCACCTACAATTCTTTTTCTCAGTGTACTTAAGTAACTCTAACGAAAACGTGAAGCATATCGAATTTCAAGTTTTTATTCCAATTCCAGGTGTCTAAGACATGAAACTATAGGTTTAAAAATGCACATTTAAATAACATGAGGAATTTCTTCATCCCCCTTTTAGAACTCCTAAAAATTAAATATATTCACTTTTGGCAATTTTCCTGCGGGTTAGACCCAAAAGGCTACAATCATGTCAAATTTCAAATTTCCACGTTAACCAGAAGTACCCGTTATTTTATGTCAGTGAGTAAGTTTATGTAGTTTCATATATAGTTAGGATTTCTGCGATAATTGAGATACATATTAATCCAGCTCAGAATAATTAAAGCATTCCAGCGTCATACGAAGTTATACAAGTAATCTAATCCCTTCAACTTTTATATCTCCCACAACTCTTCCAACACAAACATATTCTGAATTTTACTCCTGTAAATTCCGCATGCTCTGACTAATTTACTTCAACTGGTATGTTTTCAGATGTGCAGTAATATATATATATTCAGTTTATATATGTATGCATGCAAATGCAAAGCGTACGTAATATTCACGAACGCACCTCTGCTATTTCAAACAGTTTCCTTTTTATGCATACGAAAATAAACTGGTACGTTTTTTTTGTCTTGCATCTTTAAATGACTTTAATTCATTCTCAAATACATGAAGGTGTGTAGAATTATTTATGAAGCTAAGTAAAGGAAACGCTTTTTTATGTGGGAACTACTGCTATTTGTACTTGCAGAAACCAAATATGTTTTATATAGTTCTGTATGTTGTGTGTATATATAATGAAGAAAAGGGAATTTTGTTTTTGTATACTTGTATCTACGTATGTTTTTGTTTATATGTAAGCTACAGTATACATCACAACCTTGACTTCAAACAAAAAATGTAGGAACAAACCAAACAACAGAAGAGAAAAAAAATATTTAGTTACTACCATATGTGTACATGTCATTAGGTAAATTCTGCAAATTTTAAAATTTCAAGAGAAGCATATATGTATGTATGTATGTGTGTACGCATATATAAGTAGAATATATGCTGTAGGTAAATATGGGCACGTACAGAAGAAGATGAATGTTGAAATGTAAATTTCGGATTTTCTTGGTCATGAAATTAAATGCCGTCATAAAGAGAATATTTAATCAGTTCTTTGATTAGAATTTATCTTCATATTCAGAAGTTAACACTTAAAGAAAATGAAACGAAAAAACAAAAATAAAGGAAATATTGACTAAATACCAGAAAATCAAATAATTTTAACCAGTGCTTTTATAGATTCTTTTTAGTTACACTTTTCAGTCATCTGTTAATTTTATGAAGTATATTTCCTGATTTTTCTCAATCATTTCGTATCAAATTTAAGATTTTTCAGTCGAGGCTTTCACCAACTCTTTCAATAAATACTACAGTAATGTATTACGAATAAAGTTGTACACTGAATATAAAATCCGTGATAAGTGGCAAAACGAAAATAGTGAGTAAACAGCCCCAGATGTTACTTCAGAACTGATGGGACATATAGGCACGCGCATTCTTCTGGAGGTTATTTGAACTACTTCCACCATGAATACTGATAGCCAGTTTTTCACTGAGCAGTGTTAAGCAAATAGCCCACATTTTGACATTAAACCGAACTTTTTTCATTTTTGGCACTTTGCATGGATTTTATATTCAGAGGTTAGCGTACGCGCCTTTTGCGTGGGAGATACCCGGATTCGATTCCTGGCGGGAGCTTCAGAGGTTAGCGTACGCGCCTTTTGCGTGGGAGATACCCGGATTCGATTCCTGGCGGGAGCTTCAGAGGTTTGCGTACGCGCCTTTTGCGTGGGAGATACCCGGATTCGATTCCTGGCGGGAGCTTCAGAGGTTAGCGTACGCGCCTTTTGCGTGGGAGATACCCGGATTCGATTCCTGGCGGGAGCTTCAGAGGTTAGCGTACGCGCCTTTTGCGTGGGAGATACCCGGATTCGATTCCTGGCGGGAGCTTCAGAGGTTAGCGTACGCGCCTTTTGCGTGGGAGATACCCGGATTCGATTCTTGGCGGGAGCTTCAGAGGTTAGCGTACGCGCCTTTTGCGTGGGAGATACCCGGATTCGATTCCTGGCGGGAGCTTCAGAGGTTAGCGTACGCGCCTTTTGCGTGGGAGATACCCGGATTCGATTCCTGGCGGGAGCTCATGTGGTTCAAATTCCACGTTCAATGCCACGTTAATCAGTAGGCCTATGTCTCGTATAGCCTCGCTGCTGAACAGGACGTTTAAACTCAAAATCAATCAATCAATCAATCAAAATTATTATGCGGTGTCACAATTAAAACTTTTGTTGCGTGCTTCAATGAAAACTTTTATTAAATGCTTCAGTGCAAACCAAACACCTGAACAGAAACTATTAAAATGTTACGCAATGATGTTCATGAAGTGCTTCAATGGCATCATTTCATTAAGTGTCTCAATGGAGACTGATATGGGTTTCATCGGACAGTTTCATGAAGTGTTTTGATGTAGTAATTCATGAATTATTTCAATGTAGACTTTTATGCTGAATGTTTTACATGCAACTGTATCCCCCACAACTCTGGAACTTACTATTGAATAATTAACACTTCTGAGCAGAATATATACTTGCTTATTAAAACTAAAATACAGTCTAACGGTTTTGATAACTTAATGTTATTTCATCAGACACCAACTGAAAGAGAGACTGTATTTTCAGAGCATAGAAATATAGAAGTACAAGTACTAAAATTCATTGTTTGTATGAGAAACCATTTAAGTCCTTCTTCCTCCGGCCTCATCGATCGGCCACCTGTCTTGACAAATCATGAATCTTTTCACTTTTAGCATGCACTTCAATGCTCTGAAGATATCTCTTTCAGTTAGAGTCTGATGAAGATAACGTTAAGTTGTCGAAACCGTTATACTATATTTTAGTTTTAATAAATAAGTGTATATACTCTGGTCAGAAGTGTTAATTATTCAATGAATGTCTTAATGTAACTCCTATTAGGCTAATCCTAAGATTTCAATTAAGCTAACTTGAAGACGGAAGATCTCACGAAATGTTTGAAATGTAGGTTACGTGTTTCAATTGAGACTTTCATAAAGTTTTTCACCCAACTTACACATTTTTTTTTTCTTTAGACATTTTCAAGATGTACGGAAACTTCCATAAAGTGTTTAAAATGAGGTTTCAACGATTCTTCTCTTAACCATTTTTAAGATGTATGAAGAATCTCATGAAGTTTAACATGTAAACTTTGTGTTTAAAATTGAGACTTCTTACTTTCGCAATGCATGAAAGCTTTCATGAACTGTTTAAAAAATGGAGACTAAATGGTCAACACTCTTAATGATATTTTCTTTTCAGGTACCAAAGTGAAATCTCATTTGAGCCCCTATTTGTGTAAGCAAAATCAGTTTCCACTTAAACCAGCAGTAGCCTTTTAATAAAAGTTTCTCTGTATCTTGATTGGCTTGAGCGCTGTATATTCTGTGCACATGTCAAAAAAAGAGAAGAAGAAAAATAGCTATAATAAAAATAGAAGATATAAAGTTTATACTTTTCAAACTTTTTTATCATTGCCAGGTGATAATATAGCTATTGCTGTGTAAATTATTATATGATATAGCGACAGTGAAGGGGCGAAACGACGTAACTCGAAAACACGATTTTGAGCTATGACCACCATCCATCCTCATTTAACTTGCTCCATCAACCATAGAACTTTCATACTTGTCATATCTTACATTAACGGATATGTGAACTTCCTGAAAATGGCATATCTTGAAATTAGTAGCATGGCAGAACGTTAAGTGAGACATTTGAAATCACTCCCTTGTAAAATTGTGAAAATCGAGATAGGCCACTTAGCCCTTTCAATCATAGGTGATACAGTATGCGATCAAGTAAGTGTTACTATTCCGAACTGAAAAGTGTACTAGATTTGTAGTTTAAAATCAATATATCGAGTTTTGAGAGCACAAATGTCATATGTCCAATTTTTCTCAGTATTAACTTCGTCAGTTATTTTGATAGTGTCTACCTGCTATGATAATCTGATATGCTAGTATGCATCAGAAAGCCAATAATATGTATAACTTAATCCCCAATGTTCAACTATTTCAGTCACAATCCTTATTTTTGCCAATATTTTGAAACTTCGAAACAGTCTCCTGAAAAATTTAGACAACTGGACATATGATATTTGTGCTCTCAAGACTCGATATATCATGGTCATTGTAAAGATTGAAAAGAATTTTCAGAAGAAAGTTGTCCTAAAACTTTTATGTTTGATTGTGCCGTTCTAACATTCTTCTTGTAGGGCCAAGGGAAAGAATCTTGTTAGGATGACTACCCATGTGATCCGGACCTCTTGTCTATAAGCAAGAACGTGACTTTGAGTAACTTATGATTGGATCCCAACAAGAAGTGGCAGAAATGAATCACTTCCGATTGTAATATTGATCACTACAGAGTAGAAAGGAAATAGATAGCGAGAAACGGCTCTCAACTAAGCATCACAAGAATATATTCCGTCTCCACTCTAATTTCCATGAAAACCTGAAGTGGCAGAAATTAACCACTTCCGGTTTTAACGTTAAATGTTATAACGGGAAAACAGTAATAGATTGCTAGAAGCGGTTTTATGATATCAATTAAACACTCCAAGAGTATTTTCCATCTCTACGCTAAACTATCTACTGAAACCGGAAGTGGTAGAAAATTTACCACTTCCGGTTTCAATATTAGTTGAAAAAAGTATGCCACAAAACCAAACTCGTCTTAAACACAAACTATTTGCTGAGCAAAACAATATATTCACATTAAAAAAAAAAAAACTATATACGTGTTACAGTTTCGCCAACTAACACGTTGGCTTCATCAGACACTATGAGATATCGTAACACGTATGTAGTTTTTTTTTTATGTGAATACATTGTTTTGCTCAGCAAATAGTTTGTTTGTGTTTAAGTATATACAAAACAAAGCTTCTACTTATGGAAAATATTACAAACTCGTCTACTACGTAGGGGGCCGCGGTGGCTCAGTGGTAGAGCGTTCACCTCTGAAGCTAGGGGTCCCCGGTTCGATCCCAGCCCCCGCCAAGTGAACCTTGTGGTGGACAAACACCGTGTGCGTGGGTTTTCTCGGGGTTCTCCCGTTTCCTCCCACTTTATTCATTCCACAATTTCATCCATTACTCATCATCACCGTCTCCTGTAGCCTAACCGGCATAACCGTAGGACGTAAAACTCACAGATTTCATTTCATTTTCGTCTACTACGTAATGTCCAAGTGACACTACTATTTGCTTTATCCGCTTTCTAAAGAAATCTTTATATGGATAAGATCACTTCTTAGATTTGATAGAAGTTATACTGATGAGAAAAAAACGAAATATTTAAGTTTTACGTCCCACGATTATGCCGGCTAGGCTAAAGAAGACGGTGATGATGAGAAATGAGGGAAATAGTGAAATGAAAATAATGGGAGGAAACGGGAGAACCCCGAGAAAACACACGCACATGATGTTTAACCACCACAAAGCTCACTTAGCGCGAGTTGGGATCGAACCAAGGACCCCATTCCCCAGACGTGAACGCGGCATGGGGTCCACCACTGAGCCATCGCGGCCCTACTGGTGAAAAGATTCACTTCAATTACGTCAATTGAAATCATACATCTTTCCTATTGCTACAGTGAAGTTGATAGAAGCTACCAACGACCTTTCACGCGTCACTGAGCATATGAGGTCTACTCTAAGAGGATGTGCTCTTAATCACACATCCCTCCAAGATGCTTAATGCCAATCCAACAGCTAACACCACTAATTATACTGTCGACAAGATAATTACATGATGCGGTCTGTCATACAGGGAGAGATAATATGCTTATTATATGTTCAAAACATATGTTCTTTGTCATGACTTCTTTCGCGTTAAATGTATTGACTCTGTAATTGCTATTAGTTATGATCAGACCTATGACCTTTCCTTCAGTAGTTACACAGCTTGCATTACGAATGAAACATACAGTAGTCTTGAATTATACGTTGTATTTTTTTTTAATAATATCATTACTACCGAGTTTAATACGAAAAACTAAAGGAATGAATTAGCTACATGAAGAAATCAAAGGAAATATAATCATTTTGGAAGTGGGGCTCACGCAGGATCAGGATCACTGGCAGTTACGACACTAGAGAGGGATACGGGAGTAGGTACCCCCCTCTCGCGGCATCGTCTACCCCCACTGTTACTCCAAACATCACTCCTTTCACATTACTGCCCGTACTGCTTAGTCGCTGTAAGTTTTATTTCACGATTTCTTCTCCCATTTTTGTTAATTGATTTCAACAAGGTTTGCACTTCGCCGTGGTCCGAATCCATTGTTCCTGATAGTGTCTTCACGTCTCGTACACTATTCGTGACACTTGGATATTGTTCTTTATTTGTCGATATTAAGATATTATAGTATTTTTCGATATCTCAATTTTAGAAATTTTGGTATTTTTTAATAGTTTAATACTTTTTAATATTAGAATTCAATACTCCGACATCTTCCAGATATTGTATTTTACATTATGAAGGGTAAGGGGAAAAAACAAGAAATGTCCATGTATGTGCTTTTTCGGTTGCTTTGTCCTATCTGTTGGTGACTCTTGGTACTATTTGACTGTATGTCATGCATGCGTAGATGTAGAAATGTCCATGTTAAAAGGGGCAAAAGATTTAACTAACCCTATTCCTTTTCACGCGGTATTCAATATTAAAACGCCGTTTTCTCGAAAATGGAGTTTTCGCTATTCAATATATGTATATATTTTTAATTTTCGATACATCTGTATTTTGATATATCGACGAAGATTATATAGTTTATTGATCTCGATAAACTAGGAGTTAAATGGATAAATAGGGAAAGTGAAGAAGATGCATAAACCAAAGCTACATAACATATAGTAGAAGTA
This sequence comes from Thermobia domestica, assembly GCF_964235325.1. Taxonomy (NCBI): domain Eukaryota; kingdom Metazoa; phylum Arthropoda; class Insecta; order Zygentoma; family Lepismatidae; genus Thermobia; species Thermobia domestica. The sequence continues at coordinate 78,330,692 of NC_137467.1, forward strand.
TAGAAGAAAGTTCAACTCTGGTGCGAAGATTCTCTAGTTCGATTCGGGTTCGTGGGCAACATCGTGTCCAAGAGTTTACTCGAGGCTATTGCACTTCCTCCTACACACTCATTCCCCTAATTCACCCATAACTATACACCTACTCACAAGTGTGGAACATTAAATATAAGATTTAATTTAATTTCTCCATAACATCTATTCGCCAGCTAACATAAGCGACACAAAAATATAAAGATGTCAAGATAGACGGTACACGAAAATATGGAATATTGAATAAAACCGCGATAGAAAAAAGGTAATTCTGAGTAGGAAGTAAAAAAGATTAGGAAATAAATAAGGGAACATCTTGGAAAGGAGGCGGTAGTAACCCTGATATTGGACTTGCGTAAAGGTAAGATCTACTACAGAATTCTTTTGTTTCTATGCCAATAAACTATCGATTCCTGAAAGTGACATACTTTATAAATGTTCTGAAGTGAAGCCGTAAAGTTGTGCTTTCAAAAGTTGATCAATCATTTTTTGCGTACCTGAAAGAAGACAGTGTTCTTTCACCTCATTTTCTCGTATATATATATATATATATATATATATATATATATATATATATATATATATATATATATATATATATATATATATATATATATATAACTAATAAGACATCAGAAAATAAATGAAATGAAATATTTGTTTTACGTCTCACGTTTATGCAGTGTAGGCTAAAGGAGACGGTGATGATGGGAAATGAATGAAATGAAGAAAGTGGAAGGAAACAGGGATGTCCTGAGTAAACCCACGAAGACAAACTTATTTGGCCGGGAATCGAACAGGGACTACGCACGCACCAGAGGTAAGCGTGCTACCACTGAGCCATTGTGCCCCAAAGGAGGAAATATTAGGAATAGCAGGGTAGAAAATAACAATTTTAGATCAAATTTTAAAAGAGGAAGACTTGGACGCTGGTACAGAAGGAACTATATCATGAGGCATGTGCTGGAAGAAAAGAAAGTAGGGAACAAGGAAGCAGGGAAGAAAAGCAGGGAGGGGTACCAGAAGCTACAGTTAATTGACATATGCCTGAAACTCTTATCTCTTTAATAGTGTATTACTGCCTAATGCTGCTTATTTTGGCTTTGGAACTATACATAGCTTAAAAAATAAAATTTGAACCAAAGATATTATAGTTTCGAAAACACACCATTGTCTTCATCACTTATATATTATAATATATTGCAGAAACTATGACACAAATTAATAACAATAAATGTTTGCGTTGGCCTGATATTATTTTTACTTTAAGTCATGCTGCTACGTATATTTACTCGATGTTGTCTGCCTTTTTACTAACCTCTATATTTAGGAAACTTCAGCATTATTTTTTCTTCAGCAAGTCAATTCTTCCTACAACAAAAAATGATTTTAAACATTCCTCTCGCTGTTCTTTCATTTGTTGGTCGCTACCTCTTTAAAAAAAAAAAAAACATGTGAAAAGAATAGGGAGAGACTGGGCAGATACATACATCACCCAACGTCACTTCGGACCCTGGTGATAGATTATGCTAGAACGGTCCCTCTCGTGCAATGGATTGCGGGTTGCGACACAAACCTTCGGGCGAACAATCCATGAAGAGAAAGAGAGAGAGAGAGAGAGAGAAAGATGAAAACCATCGCTGAAACTTTGTGGTAATTGGCGAACAGTATACGGAAGCAAGAGAAGAGAACAGAAGAATAGAATGAGAAAGAGGAAGAGTGGATTTTTTCTACTCATCCCTCCCCCCTCAAAAAAAAAACCCACAATCCAAACTTTACTTCCCTTCATCAACTTTTGCAGACGACATGTTAGCAGTAAAACCCCTTTTACTAACCAGCCCCATCGGCATCCGTATCAACGCCGGATATTACACTCCTGCAAGCAAACTCGGGAATTGTTTTTGATGTTTGCATGTCTGATCCCTTTGTTGCAAACAGAGGTGTCATTTAAGTAGCTCTAGGCTCAAACACAGGACACGACAAAATATGTAGACACACAGCACATATATATCTAATAGCAATGAAAGAGAAGACGGGGAGAAGGGAAAGACACTTGTGTATGCTTTTGTGTGTGAGCGCAAATGTAAATGATATTACTGAACACAGTACTAACAAGTTTGTTTTAGAATAGGAAAAACAAAATATAAACCAATCACATACGTGTTTCGAAAGCAAACCGGAATATAGAAAAGAATCACACAACACTTTGCTAATAGTTAAATATTTTTGACTCCGGTGATGAACAAATTAATAGATATCGTGGCTTAATGAAGTCCGAAATTAATCAGAGAACTTTACACAGAATATTATGGATACGGGCAACGTAATTCACAGAGTGTGAAATCAAATAAAGAACTGATGACCAACATATACGAGCAGAAATACACCATGTAATTCACAGAGTATGAAATCAATCAGAGAACTGATGACCAACATAGACGAGTAGAAATACACAACGTAATTCACAGAGTACGAAATCAATCAGAGAACTGATGATCAACATAGACGAGTAGAAATACACAACGTAATTCACAGAGTACGAAATCAATCAGAGAACTGATGACCAACATAGACGAGTAGAAATACACAACGTAATTCACAGAGTACGAAATCAATCAGAGAACTGATGATCAACATAGACGAGTAGAAATACACAACGTAATTCACAGAGTATGAAATCAATCAGAGAACTGATGACCAACATAGACGAGTAGAAATACACCACGTAATTCACAGAGTACGAAATCAATCAGAGAGCTATGAGCAACATATTATAGAAATGGACAGATTTCCATGTTTAACAATTTTTTCAATATATTGCCGCAAAAGTTCCACTTTTAAAAAAAGAAACATCTTTCAGGTTAACGTCCCACAATTATGCCTTTTAGGCTCAGGGAGACGAATATTTGAAGCAAAAGAATGATGATGGAAGAATTGGTGGAATGAGAAAGTGGGAAGAAACCCCAAAGAAGCCCACGAACATGATGTTGTCTACCACAAACCTACTTGGCCGGAGATCGAACCAGGGACCCCACACAACATAGGTAAGCACTCTGCCACTAAGCCACCGTGCTCCCCCCCCCCCAAAAAAAGAAAAGAAACATTGTAAGTGGTATGATCGTCAGTGTGTCACTGTTAAGTATATGTACGTTACTGTTAGAAGACAAACAACAAACATACGATTTGTACGATTTTAACAATAGTATACGAAGGTAGTTCCGAAATTAATGCCTCCTATTTTTTTGTATTGACTTTGCATGTCCGTGACAGACATCGTTGGTGTAACGCTAGTGCTTGAACCTTTCTCTTTTATTTGCAGCTGGTCCCGTTGTTCTGCGGTAGTTGGTATCAGCATAGGAGTGTTCCAAAATAGAGCCTGATATGGACGTGCGTATAAAACAACGATGTGTGATTGAATTCCTCACTGCTGAAGGAATTGCGACGATTGAAATCCATCGACGCTTGGTAAAGGTTTATGGAGACGATACAACAGACGTGAGCAATGTGAGGCGATGGGTACGGCAGTTCCAAGGTGGTGAAAAGGGTGTTCATGACAAGCCACGGTCCGGTCGACCTGCATAGCTGTCATCGCTAGCAATGAAGAGCGTCTTGATCAACTCATCCGTGATGATCGCAGGATAACGACAATAGAATTGCGTACAAAGCTGAATGTGGCGAACATATTCAAGACTCGGAAGCTGTTGTCAAAGCTGTAAGGAAGTGGTCAACCTCAGGTGGTTTCGATTTTTACAAGCGCGCATGCAGGCTCTGGTTCATCGTTGGCAAAAGAGAATAACGGATGGTGGGAACCATGTGGAAAAGTGACAATCTGTAGCTGAAATATTGCTCTGTTTATCTGTGCTTTTGTTATTTATGTATCTCCATTAGTTTCCATGAAAAAAATAGGAGGCATTACTTTCATAACGACAATCGTATCGTATATATAGTACGAATACAATATGTTGCAGCAGAATGGAAACTATGAATTGGCAACGAACGACATGTCCTTCAGTGCCACAAAAATTAGTTTGTTTTTCAGTTTTCTCGAAAACTTTGCATGAGAATTTATTCACAAGCCTGATTTCATATACATTTCATGTTAGAACAACATTACAGTTGAGCGAAAACTGAAGTTTAAGAGTTAATCATAACTCAGGAGCTATATCTCATTAACCATACAAGTGTCCTGTCGTCTTGCTAGTGTCATGACAAAAAGCTTGCTGCGGATATACACCAGTGTCATTTCCATCTAAATAGGTCGAGCAGTTATCGAAGAGCATGTGCGTACCAAAAGAATCTCGATTTACTCGAAAACTAGACATGAGTTTTTACAATCATCCATATCATTATGTTCAGCTCCATGAGATCTATCGATTGATTGAGAGTATGTATCATCTCTGGACATTTTTTTCGTTCCACGTTACGCGTAATACTGTAGTCACTTTGCAATTTCAAGCAGTCATACAGAGACTGAAAAAGGTTTTCCCAAGTCAGCTCTTTTTCTTTCTGTATTTCATACAGTTGGGAAAAAAGACTCATAAAATGTTTCACGCGCAGTATTGTATTGTATGGAGCAGAAACATGGACATCACGCAAAAATGATTAGAAACAACTAGAAGCTTACGAAATGTGGATGTGAAGAAGAATGGAGAAAATTAGCTGGGTTGAGAGGAAAATGAATAAGAGAATGTTAGAAATGATGGCAGAGAAAAGTGTAATTTTAGATATTATTAAGAAGAGACTGGTTAAGACATTGATTAAGAATGAAGTGTATCATGAAGGACGTACTAGAAGGTATGGTGGCAGGAAAGAGAGGGAGGGGGCGAAGGATACTACAATTAATGGACGATATCAAAACTGAAAAATCGTACGTGAAGACGAACAGGTTAGCGGTAGACCGTGGAGTATGGAAGAGTCTCAGCTGCGACAAGTGATCTGCTAGTAATGAAGAATATGATGATGATGCTACTCCAATCTCGATTTTTAATATTGATACCCCTGAAACTTTGCCATTCTGTGCCCAAGCCTCGTTGTAACCAATCCAGATTCAATATCGTCAATACAATTATAAGGTTAGCTGTTTTCAAAATTTTATTATCGTGCTTCTGTATAAATGTTGGCTTTCTTTGTTTCCTCTTTATGAAAAAGTAGGGATTTCCTGACAGAATGTCTCTCATTTTATTAATGATAGCCCTAGCCTAGATATTTTGTTCTGAGCTCCAAATGCATAAAGTCTATACTGGCTAGTACCATGCAAAACTAATTGTGTTTCTTGTAAATATATGAGAATACATCTTCTGGATGTTACGTTATATATAGCGAAGTCTGCGCCGTACTTGAAGAACTGGAGAAACAGGTGCTCCAGACGTGTTGACAAGTTGACCCCTGCAGGAAGAATGTGGTGGAACCGAAACACAAGCGGTACTCACTGCCTGGCAGCTGACTCCACTCCGCAACCACTCCTGTATGGAAACAAGTAAAAGAGGAACAAGGGTGCAAAGGAGGGGTCAACACCAACACAAGAACAAGAGAATATATATGTGTATGTGTGTAAAAGTCAACAGCAATATCCTGCACGGCCACCAGGCAAAGCAGAAGCTGACAACTGCCATGCACTATGTCATTCTGGCTGGAGGCGACAGTTGCTGTTTTGTAATCGTGGAAAAGCCCCGTGTTCAGCAACCGTGTTACCTCAGCATGTTTCCTCAGGTACCTTAAGCTTATCCTTTGACCATCACCATGTGTGTCATTTCAACCAGCCTTTGATGACACATAATTGTTTGACATATCACTTCATATGTTGGCTAAGAAGAACTACCTAATGAAAGTTTTTGTCCCCAATACAACTACGAATTCGTGTTACTTTGAAACTAAAAGAACATTTTAAAAATTCAGGTTTATATACACAAAACTTTTTTTTTTTTTTTTTTTTTTTGCATGTATGAAGTTATAGGTAACTTTTTATTATTCTGTTCTAGGTCAAACATCCTAAATCACTCAAAAATAAATTTAATTACCTTAGATGAAAAGTCCAAATACTAAATTTTATGTCTCTAACCGAATTTCCGAGATATGGTCGTCTTATTATTTTTTTAAAAATGTAATCCCACTCCTATTTTCTTGTCCACCCCATTTTCTTCCCTTCTGTCAAATATCGAAGAGCTTTGATTTATTTATACATTTTTTCAGGGCATTGCCGTCATTTTTGGCCTTAAGCCTGTTACGTATGAGGGATAGTGTCCGTCGACGAGCATACTATCCTGGGAAGAAAGGAAGCAGCCTGAGACCTGTATGTTAGGTACAATCCCGGCATTTGCCTAGTGTGAATAAGGAAATTCCAGGAAAAAACTCATTCAGGATCGTTGGCTTGAAAAAAAAAAAAAAAAGACGTTACACCTTTGATTAAAAGACGTGTCCTAAGTTGGTAGCGGGGTTGAAAATTTATTCTGAAAATATAGTTTCCTTTGGGCTTTTATTATTACTGTTTCATTGAAATATGTACAGGGTGTGATTGAAAAGTACCGGAACTTTTCCCGCCGCGCGGCTCCCTGGCGTTCGAAAAATGTGAGGGGTGGAGGAAAATGTGCGCGGGACCTTCCTCTTTCAAGCGAAACTTGGGCCAGTGCGTTGTCGAGCAGCGGGTTGAGAAAGCATCGCTGTCCGCGCGAACATCGTTTTGGTCGTCGGTCTCGTTTTTTGAGCGCCGAAAATGGAGTCAAAGATTGACCAACGCTACGCCATCAAGTTTTGTATCAAACTAAAAAAGACGTTCACCGAGACCCAGGACCTGCTCAAGAAAGCCTTTGGGGAAGATGTGATGTCCCGTACTCGGATCTTTGAGTGGCACAAGGCCTTCAGGGAAGGCCGGGAGGACGCCGATGACGAACCACGCTCTCGGAGGCCGTCGACGTCGAAAACCAATGAAAACGTCGACCGAGTTCGCGAATACCTGAACCTGGACCGTCGGACAACTCTCCGGGAGATCAGCGAAGAACTTAATTTGACATACTATGCAGTGCAAAAAATTGTGACTGAAGAATTGAACATGCGGAAGGTGTGCGCCAAACTGGTCCCCAAGGTGTTGACCGAGGAGCAAAAAGAACTGCGAGTGAAAATGAGTCGTGAAGTGCTGGATTGTGTGGAAGCCGACGAAGAGTTATTAGATAGTGTGATCAGTGGTGATGAAACATGGTGCTACGAGTACCCCTCGGTGAACTTGATGGCGTAGCGTTGGTCAATCTTTGACTCCATTTTCGGCGCTCAAAAAACGTGACCGACGACCAAAACGACGTTCGCGCGGACAGCGATGCTTTCTCAACCGCTGCTCGCAGCGCACTGGGCCAAGTTTTGCTTGAAACAGGAAGGTCCTGCGCACATTTTCCCCCACCCCTCACATTTTTCGAACGCCAGGGAGCCGCGCGGCGGGAAATGTTCCGGTACTTTTCAATCACACCCTGTATTCAAGTGGAGGAAAGGGTTCAAATATTTTGCATAAATCTATTGAATAACGGGTATTTGAGATAATAATAATAATAATAATAATAATAATAATAATAATAATAATAATAATAATAATAATAATAATAATAATAATAATAGTGAATATAGGCAGTTGTATTGGAACACTGAACATATTCTTGACTATGTTGAGAGAGACAGAGAGATTTGCAAAAAGGAGAAAACTATTCGAAAAGTTACGAGACATGTAATCCTTCAGCGAGCGTCAAAGAGAGCAACAAAATTCTGTCTTTGATTCCGAAGAAGAGGCAATCCGCCAGAGACTCGACTGTCATCGAAGCTCGCTCATTAGGGAAATGAAAAGTACATTCTGCTGAACAAGTATGTCCTTGGTTGTCGAATATTCCTTTCTGTCTCATTTTCTAAAATATTATTTGTCTGATCTCCTTTCTTCACAGAAGCCAAAATAGGCAACATTCTGAAATATTAAAGAAAATTCCACTTTTTTTGCATATTTTTTTTACTAAAAAAAAGACTTTATACAATAAGTGAAACATATATATATATATATATATATATATATATATATATATATATATATATATATATATATATATATATATATATATAATCATAAAACAATTGTCCTTTTTGATTATTTTTCTCTATTCAAGAACCCTTCAAGTGCTAGTTAAGCAGTATGTATTACGTTTTTTAGTCTATTCAGTCAATTGGATTAGAACTTCGATTGTGCATAACTTAGGAACCAGAAGCCTGCATAATATATTTCATACGTTTATATAGCAGATCACAGTCTACCAGCATGCCAAATTTGATCCCGATTAGTTAAGTTCAGTATATGTTTTTGTTTGTTTCCGAAATATGACTAAAAAATTCGACCGCCCATAAGTTGGGAACAAAAGTCTGCACAACATAATAATTTACACGCTTACATAGGAAGTCAAGGTCTACCAAATATGACGAAGAATCAGAAACTAAGGTTACAAGGCCGATATTTCTGGAGTTTCGTCTGTTATAAAGGAATGAGGAGTGTGTGGTAATTTTAAGGCTTGGAGTTGGCAACTATGCAGAGTTTCAGTCACCCGTCACCTACGACGTTAGTTGTAGGTAAACTCAAATGGCGACTTGTTTAGAAAACTGATCTCGTGAAGAAGTCCGCTCAGTTATTCGATTTCTGTGGGCGAAACATGTAACAGCGGCTGAAATTCATCGGCTGGTGATAGAGATTTAAGGAGACACTGTAAGGTTTCGTCAGTATGTCGAAGAATGGTGTCGAAAGTTTGCGGCTGGTAAAGAAAACGCCCACGTACAACCCAAAGGACCACCACGCTCTTGAAACAGTTTCACCGTGATATCATCGACCACCCTCCTTAGAGCCTGGACCTCGCGCCAAGCGAGTTTCACTTGTTTCCGTACTTGAAGAAGCACCTTGGAGGCCGTCGATTCGCTTCAGGCGAGGAGGTAAAACATTTCGTGACAACGTGGCTGAACTCGCAAGGACAGGATTTTTACCAGAAGGTAATGTTCAAACTTATGCCATGATGCAGTGAATGCTTCAACCGATAAAGAGATTACGTCGGAAAAATAACCTAATATATGTATTATCAGTTGACTGTATTGATTGTATGAAACAATATATACGTTTCACTGAAGGCTTTGTAACCTTATTTTATGATCACTCCTCGTACCAACTTTTATCCCAATCGTATGAGTACGGTGTATATTTCTTGTTTTCGAAACGCTGACTTGAGATTTGGTAGTCCATAAGTCGAAAACCAAATGTCTGCTTTACTTAATATTTCAAACGCTTATATAGGAGGTCAAAGTCTGCCAACATGCCAAGTTTGATCCCAATCAAATGAGTTCGGTTGAACTCGTACAAAGTGTATAGGAAAAAGGAAATATTTGTAACTAAAATATTAATAAAGTATCTAATGAATTCCGGCCTAAATTCTGTGTTATTTACGATCAAATTATTTCATTTAGTGGATGTTACACAAGCAGCCATTGCTGAGGCCGGTGGCCTAGTCCTTTAATTTAACTCTCTTGAAGGCGAGATGTTGTGGTGGGAAATGGCCTATAATGTGAGGGTTGATGTTGCATGATGCTCTGTACACCCGCGTTAATAGTAGGTCACATCTTTAATAACCTCGGTGCTGCACAAGGACGCAAAACACAAAAGTTGAAACTCAAAAGAATTACCTTTTGTATCCGACACCAGATGTCACCTCTAGTTCATTTTCCATATCCTACCCAAGTACCGGTACCAAGAAAGTGCCAGTTAGCATGTGCTTGGCGTTTGACTTTCTACGTTTGCTCTTTCAACGCGTGCTTTCATATAATCTGCCTTTTGTTGCACTTGCAAGCGATATTTTAGATCCTTCGCAGAGCGTCGTAATATCACTGGTCGTTCATTGGCTATTCACCTGTCGATAGCGTAAAACGCTTGCATCAGACCTGAATGGAACACTGAATGCGAGGTTGGTCCCATGTAATTTCGTTACTGGAATCCAGCTTGTGGGATGCTTGCGTGCTTTCCAATCAAGCCGGATTCTAGCTTGCCGACTGCCAATGTAAGCTTGCAGCAAGTGTTTCGCAAGTTGTCTCTGCTACTACAGTATGTGGTTGATAAAAGAAGTTTTGTTCTTTTATATTGAAACATGGATATCGGCCTTAAGAAGAAGTAACTAAAATATGAAAAGTACCAAATTTTCTCCTCAGAAAGCTGTTAATATACAGGATGAGCCATAAATCACTTGACAAAAGTATATTTGAAATGAATTACTTACCAACTACGAAATTACTACCGGGAGACACGCTGGCTGAGCGGTAGAACACAAACTTCTGGTACGTGGGGCTCCTGGTTCGATCCCCGACCAAGAATTTTATGGTAGATAACATCGTGTTCGTTGGTTTTCTCACTTCCGTTTCCTTTCACATTCTCATTCCACAAATTCTCCAATCATCATTCACTTACCTTAATCATCCATCTCCTTTAGTATAAAAGAGCATAATCATGGGGCGTTAAAATGAAAGTTTTCATTACATTTCATTTTTTATAAAATTACTACAAGTTGTACATGTAATGACAATAAGTTAGGTTACTTAAATCAAGTATTTACAATATCCTCCATTATTTTCAATGCATAAATTACATCTTTTAAGCATAGAAAAGGATATAGTGCGTTTAAAAGGTCGATTCCCAGTGAGTGTATGTTGTATTTGTTATTGTGAATATTTGAAATATTCACTTTTCTAATTGTGTATGCATATGTTATGTTATCAAAATGTCTGACACAGACAAGAACGAAGTTAGATTTTTTACTTTTAACTTAAGAGTCTTCATCCCGGCGAAATTAAAATACCGCTAATTTTACAGTAATTATGTGATATCTTCAAATAGATAAAAGATAATCGAAATGTGGAACAAGAGCGCCCTAAACAATATTATTTTACATGAGAAACCGTTATCACGACTCACTTATCTGCTTTCGATTTTGAGGCATTTTGAAAATCGGCATTAATATTCGCGTTTCTAAACAGCTGAAAACGGAAAGCCACTAGGTGACATGTGATAACGGTACCTCACACAAAATAATGTTGTCTAGGGCGCTCTTGTTCCATATTTCAATTATCTTTTATCTATTTGAATATATCACATAATTACTGTAAAATTAGCGGTATTTTAATTTCGCTGGAATGAAGACTCTTCATAGAGATGTATGCTGCACAATAAGGATAGATCATGTTACATTGAATATCGAGTGATACAGGTGTGTGTTACAATGTTAACAATGAAGCAACAAGTTTTTGTTGTTGTTGAACACGTGATTCGTGCAGATAATAAGTATAAAGATCTTGTGAAACACTATTCACTGAAAACTGGTTCAACAGTTTTATTTGAACAGTATCATGATCAACCGGAAACTATTTAAGTACTGAGGGACGTTATCACATAAGGTGCATACAATTTATTGATTTTGGAATATTCGAATATATATCAAAACTTTATCTTTCAGCTATTTTTCATTATTCCCCAGACAGAAAAGTCCATAAGGCTGATATCTGGTGACGCATGGCAATTGTAGTCATATAACCAGTACAACTTTTGAAGTATAAACACACGTTTATCCTTTGATCTCTATCTGTTCGTTATAAACGTACTTAATGACAAACGTAATAAAGTTTGAATCTTTTATAAAATCACTTCTCACAACATATCCACGAAGCACACAATTACGTACTGTTTACGTTAATCAATTATTGTTACTCTAGCCGATTCAGAACTGAATAACTATTAGTTTCAAGCGACTTATACCTCACATATTGTATATGGAGCGTTTCAGGTTCATTAATACAGCTTACTACCAACAGTTTCTGCTGTGCCAGTTGGCGTAATTTATGAGAGATATGAACAAGCATTTCGCAATACAAAATGTTTCATCTAATGCTACAATGGAGAAGTAACATTATAATGAAGAAACAATATATCTCTCGAATAGGTAAATTGAACTTGTTTATAATGGATAAATGCGAATAGAGACTATATAAAAATTAGTTTTTTTTATCAGTAAGAACGGACAAACTCTTCATTAAACAAGAAAATTGAAATTTGTTTCATACCTGTCTACATAATTGTTGTTTTTCGATGTAGCAGTTGAGTCAATAACTTACCTGGAAAAGAACAAAACATATCTTAGCATATTCAATTGACATATACAAGATTCTAGTAACTTAAATTTATTTTTAACTGTACAAACATAGGAAAGAAAATATACATGTAATTAGCTGAAAAAACAAAAAACAAAATAGGTTTATGCATTGTATTTGAATCACTTCTCCGCCGCAAGATAAGAATTTCAACGTTACCCCTGTTGTGTAGACATCCAACATTGTTTTAGGTTACGAAATATTGCCTAATCTAGTAGGAGATGTAACCCCTTCCCTCCCCAGCCCTAGCGGTGCTAGAGTGTGTCTTACCCCACAGTACTTTTTTTTTTCAAGACTGTACTTATATCGAGTTTGGTTGAAATTGCTCTACACATTCCAAAGCTAAAATGGAACACATATACATACATACATTTATATATATACAGAAGGTAGATGAAGTAGTATCTAGTATACCTCTCGAAGTACAGATAAATTCATAATGGAAAACCGAATACCTCAAATAGATAAAAAAAAATGTATCTTTAATAAATAAATGGTATATTCCTACAATAGAGAAATGCAATATATTAAAAAGAAGAAATAAACATACTTTTCTATGTATACAAAAATGAAAGTCACTATGTGACTTCGTACATCTTAAAGCATCTGACCGATTTCGATTAAATTTTAAACATAGATGAGGTTCAGGCCTGGGATGCTATTTATCATTTCACTTTGACGGTGGAACTTACGGAGAGGGAGGAGTAAATATTTTCTAAAAAAAATGATCGAAAATGACCGATATTAGTGTCAAATCTATAGTTTTTGGTGTCCCTAAGTTTTGGTGCCAAACCTTAGTGACAGTTTTGGTGCCCTTTATGTCAAAATGAAACGTATTCTCCCTGTACAAAGAAAAGGCATTCTGCTGATCTCGAATTTTTTAAAAAAGTAATACAATTCATCGCCCTCGGGCTTCCGATAACGTATCAAAACTCACGTTCGTTTAAATTACTTCAGTTTACAGATAAAAGTATATAACTTTTTAAAGAGATTAGGGTGGTAATGATTAAAAAATAATAATAAGCAAGTGCATTTCAAGTTTATACACTTAAAATACTAGGGTTAAATAACCCATTAATGTATAAACAATTTTGAAATCCGAGTAGTTCCATCAGTATCATGAATAACAACAAAATGAGGTACCAACAGGTGCATTCTGTACTGTTCTAATGAAATGCCTAATCGCACGTGTGGATTCGTTTCTACAATACGCCTCAATTGCTCGTACGAGTGTTTACAAATAAAGAATGCATTTTTTGCGTTATTAGCATATTTTCCCTTTTTTTTTTCTCACTCCCCATATTTCAGCTGCCCTGTAACGCGACAAAAATATTTCCAATATTTCAGTCCAAATCAGAGGAAATATGCAAAATGATCAGTAAATATCTTGCTTGTCCAAGAACTTTAATTGTACTGAATTTTAGATTTAATATTAACGAAATAAAAGTGTTTTGCTTTCTCGTGGACGCTAATACAAAGTTTAGTTCTACGAAAAGAAAGTCGTATCGAGAAAGAGGGCATTGCTTTATACGATAAGTATTTGGATTTTGTGTAGATCGTTTTCATGTAGCCAACTCTCGGATCTCTACGGATGTTTTAGATTTCCAAACTATGCTATGCATAGGTATGGGAAATCTTATAGAACGGCACTGTCCGTTATACTCAAAATTCGAAATTCGTCAAAATGAAATGTTTTAACATATATTAAATAGGGAGAAGAGAAAAGCCTACAGGATGACCCTAAATGATTCAGCAGGTTTAAAAGCACTGTTTCTTTACAAGTATACCACGTACAAAGACCAGTGATACATGACAAGATAGATACATTCACCAAGTTTTAAAAGCCTGCCTCGCGAATCGCGTGCACATTAGATGCTAGGCCTGTGATGACACACTACAAAATGGCGGCAACGCAGGAGAAGAGTTTTTGTATTGCAGTTGTGGTTGTTACCACAACTGACTGCTGACTTCTCGATTTTCATCTTTCAACAGTATGGGATTCCATTTCAATGGAGCACAATTGCCCGCGCCATTCTGTAATGTAAGGCTGAGTGTTAAATGAAATAACACTAATAGGCCTACATCCGGGAGAGGGATACGCAATATGAAATAAAGGTCTCCCCCACACCAATATAAATAAAGTCTGTCCAATGAAAATATATTAATAAATTTAGCAATATATAGGTTATTACTCCAATACGTTATATGAGGTTTGAATATAATTTAGACTGAAATGATAATTTATAACTTACTACGAATATGTGTGAGGCATATATTTGAAACAAACTCCAACAAAATTAACGATACAAAAAAAATAACAATCCAACTATAATTTTAAGTACAGCAAAATGCTCTAAATGGAAGATACCCTGTCAGAATAGCATCATATTAAGTTTACATACTCTTCATTGGTCAAATACTCTCGTACTTCGATAGGTCACCAGCACGGATTATAAACCAGAAATGCCTCGTGATACAACAGACCAAAGAAAGTAAGCACCGTATAACAATATTAGATTTAAAAAAAAATCAATTAAGCAAGCAAAAAAGACAAATGAAAGGAACTATAATTAAATTATAGAAAACGGGAAAAAAATGCAATACTTACGTTTCCTGTTGGATCACGTGGGGCATATGGTTGATAAATCCGTCTAATGCCAACACAAAGTTACAATTATCAAACCACACTCTTATTATTAATGCCTTCGACTAAATATTTTCAGTGGAGCACCATATTAAATAAAGAATTACTTATCACTTTCACTCAAAATATAGTACTAACTAACAAGCCCTTTACTATGCACTGTACATGAAGAAGAAAAAAAAATTGCTCCCGTAGGTCAAGTAGATTTCATGGCTTCTAACCTGGTCATAGATGACAAGGGCCAGAAACCATGAAAATTCCCACCAGAGGGCAATACAATAGAAGTTTACGTAGATAGATACATACTCCAAGTACACCAAGGAGCAAAAGTTCATACATTCCATCATGATTTGTTTACCAACGTTTTAAATAAAAATTACAATGAAAAAATTAAATAGAAAAACAGACTTAGGTAAGAATAATAACGTAAAGATGGAGATCATACGTTACACCCTCACCCAGCATACAAAAAAAAAGTTTTTTTTTTTTAACCCAAGACGATAATAGCAACTGTTCGATTAAGAGAATCTAAATATCTTGTTAGTAAAAACTAAACTACATCGACTCACACTCCATACATACAATTCCCCCTAAAAAAAAAAAAAAAAAAAATCCAACCCCTAAAAAAAAACCCACTTCATTCATACAAAAACAGTCATACCAGGAAAGGATATTAGTGTCGGATAAGTACTAGATATCCAAATTTCTTATCGAACATTGTTGCACGCACCGAAGATAATACATAAATACTGAATATAATAAACATATAAATAATAAATATAAGAAACACTAATTTACCCTATAAATGGAACAATCCTCACAAAAATACTCTAGAATCAATTTCTTACATACCTTAATATCACCTTCTCTTACAACAAACAATAACAAAAATTTAGTTTGGTGATCAAATATTTTCCAAACATTAGACAACAATAGCAGTATTAACAAATAGAGCTGAAGTCAATTTCTGTTTTATATTCTGAATTACTTGCAGAAAAAGGAGCTCCAAAATCAGGTACGTCGACGAAGAAAAAGAAGTAGAAAAGCAGAAGAAAGAGAGGAGGCCTCCTGAAGAAAACAAGAAAAGAAAAAACAGTATGGTGCAACAAATAAATACATACATATACAAAATGACTAGAATATTGAGAGCAGCAATATATATAATTTTATTGGAAAAAGTCATACGTCATGTTAACTTAATCCATCTCAATAACCCACAAATTTACGTTGCTGATCGAGCTTCACGAAATTTCTTTACTAAAGATACATGACTCTTACGAACATCACGATCATCGCTAACATTCCGAAGCAATAAGGTATTGGGTGTTAAGTATTTTAACACCTGATACGGGCCAAGCCATCTTAATGATAAGCTTTTATTAATTTTATCCAGCAGAGATGACTTGATCTGAGATTTTATTAAAACTTTAGACCCCACTTCAAAATCTGAAGGCGTTCGATGTCTATCATATAAGAGCTTTCGACGGTGCCAAGCCCTTTCCATATTCTGCATTGCTATTTCCAATACATTCCTATTAGGTTTTGATGTAAATACTTTATCGAGCCTCCATTTAACATCTAATGGATCATTAACGTTATAATTGTATTTTAATTCCATAGGAGAGACTTTCGTTTCTTCGTGAACAGAATTATTAAAGGAAAATTCAATCTCCCCCAACATCCTATCCCATTGATCTTGCTTATTATGCAGGTATATTTTGAGCGCGTCCTTAACACCACGAATGTAACGTTCCGACGAGTTAGACGCAGCAAAATATGGCGACAATCTACAATCCCGGATTCCCAAGCTATGCAAAAAATCCACGAAAACTTGTGAAGTAAACACTGAAGCATTGTCATGAACCAAACAATGAATATATCCGTGTCTATTCATTAATTTCCGGAGAATTTTAATAATCAAAAAACTTTTTAACTCCCTCAATGGCTCGAGCATCAAGAATTTGCTACAACGATCCACAATAATTAAAATATAACGTCCTGATTTACTTCGAACCAATGGACCAATGACGTCCACGTGCCATTCAGAGTTAATAATACTATTTATTTCAGAGGATAAAACACCTCTCGGACGAGTATTTGAAGCCTTTGCCTTTTGGCACAACTCGCATGAGGTTATATAGGCGTTAATTTCCTCCCACATTTTCTCCCAGGTATAACGTCTCGATATCCTAGCTATACATTTCCTTACTCCTAAATGAGTTCCGAGCAGAGGATCATTATGATATAAATCTATAATCATTGGCCGAAGAGAAACAGGAATACATATTTTATATGGTCGAACGTTAGCTTTTGTTCTCTTGCATAAGATGCCATTAACGAGCTTATACGTTTTGATTTCTTCCCCTTTCTGTAGACGCTCTATGATTGAAGAACATTCTGGATCTTTTAATTGATGCTGTTTTATAGAAACTGAGGAACTAGGATTATCCCATAAATTAATATTAACTAGATTTCGATCTACATCCTCTTTTCCTAACGATGTTTGATAAATATCAAAATCGAAGGGATCATGAACACGTGAAACAAAATCTGCACCTATATTCTGGACAGATGATTGGTGTTTTACATCAAAATTAAAACAAGACAGTCTATAAATAAGACTTCCATACTTTTTCATTCGTCTTACATTACTTAATGCAAAAGTTAAAGCTTGATTATCAATCAATAAATCAAACCTATTATGTAAATACAACTTGAAACGTTCTATACTCTCAACCACCGCTAATAATTCTAAATTATAAATACTCTTATGAAAATCTGAAGGTTTAAGTTTGCGGGAGAAAAACGACACAGGCCTAATATTTCCATCGTCATCAATTTGCTCGAGGACCCCCCCGAGGGCGCGCATTGATGAATCTGATCTGACAGTAAACTTCCGATTTAGATCAGGTAATTTCAAAATCACATGACTCTCAAATAATTCCTTTACTTTATCCAATGCAGCTTGTTGTTCTTCTCCCCAAACAAATTTTACTTTTGCCGAACGCAACTTATGTATTGGGTACATAATACCATTAAAATTTGGAATGAAACGAGCGTAAAACTGGACAAATGCTGCCAATGAAATTAATGACTTTTTGTTTTTGGGAGCGGGTAAATTTCGAATAATGTCCAATCGCTGAGGATCCATTTCCAAATTTCCATTTGATATTATGAAACCCAAATAACTTACACTTGTCTGAAAAAATGTACTCTTGGTAGGTGAAATGGTTATACCACTATTTCTGAAAATATCAAGAACTGTTGTTAATAACTTTTTGTGTTCTTCCACATTATCACTATACAAAATGACATCATCACAATAAAATTCAACACCTTTGTCCCGTAAATGATACAAAAGTTTATTCATTACTTCCATCAGAGCAAAGCTCCCCATAGCTAAACCAAAAGGTAATTTATTATACATAAAACTACCTCTATGGGTGACAAAGGAAGTATATTTCCTAGCATTTTCAGTCAAAGAAATTTGTTGATACGCTGCAGATAAATCTAACAAAGAAAAAACTTTACCACTACTCAATGAAGACAAAACATCCTCTATAATAGGAGAAGGCTGACTAACAATACTAAGTTTTTGGTTCAATTTCGAGTAGTCAATTACTAATCTTTTCTCTCCTGATTTTTTGTTGACTAAAAAGGCTGGAAATGCCCAAGGGCTATTAGATTTCTGAATTATATTATTTTCTAACAAGTCATCTAAGATGCCATCAAGAATTTTTTGATCCTGCCTCGATATCGGATATGGTTTTAATCTTATTGGGGTGTCATCTGTTACATGTATATTTAATTCATAATTCTTAATAGTGCCTACCTTTTTAGTAATGACATCGTCATATGACAATGCTAGTTGGTCCATATATTTTTGAAGTTGGTCTTGGGGATCGTTGAGCTTGGAATCCACTTTAAACTGCTGGCAAGAATCATCGTCTTTCCCACAACATACTTGATGTGACGCCCCATTACTACACGAAAATGCAGACGTGGTCCCATGTTCACCCGATGACTCCAAACTGCTCGTGTGGTTTGAACCTTGCACACCACCAGATGCATGATGTATCCTCACCATACCACTTACACCAGGAAGACATGAAGGTATTCGATTAGGGTTGGAAGCAGCAGGGATAAATAACTTCACCTTTCCCTGCCCTGGTTTTGATGACGCACCTCGTTTACTAGGAAGAGACTTCGAAAAGGAATTAGATTTCACTGCACCACAAATATATTGTTTATAGTAAATATTGTTATAATCACGATTATTATTGAACGTTATACGATCATTATGTGTGTCAATGATCATGCGATATTTTGATATAGTATCTACACCCAAAATAAATTTAGGGTTCAATCCAGGGCGAACAAAGAATTTAACACTCACTTCTCTCGTCTCCAACACTAACGGTAATTCAACATATTCTGTCATAGTAATGGTTACGCCATCTATTCCCATGCCTGAAAATGTTTCTTTCTTACGCTTTACACTATGAAATCGTTCAAATTGTGTCACTAATCCATCATCTATTAACGATACTGTCGAACACGTATCGATTGCGCCTTCAAACACCCTTCCGAAGATACGAGCTTTCATAAAAATAGCAAGAGGCCTTTGGTCATGCATCTTTTTTCTATCACCACTCATACCGTTACACCACTGTTCATTAGAAGAATCATTAATTTGATGTTTATACTGACAAAGTTTTTTATTAACCGTTTCGGCATACCTTTTATTTGGACAGTTTATTATCTTATGCGCACCAGAACAAAAATGACATTTAATTTTCGGCGGCGAATCTTGATATGACTGTTCATACGTTAATACAGCCCGTTGATAATTAACATAATGTAACAACTGCTCTTTTAGTTCATCTAAACTATCTGGGTAACGATACCGAAAAATTTCATATCTTAACTTTGGGTGCATGCCATTCATAATATAATGTAAAAGCGAGTCTGGGTCGTGATCTCCAAGCAATAAGTAATGGGTATCACACAAATGATAATAGTAATCCATAATATTCTCATGTTTATTTTGGAAACGTTCTAAATAATCTCTTTTTATCACACGTAGCCCCGTGCTACTAATGAACTGTTCACGTATACGAGTCAAGACACTTCCCCACTCAGCATTTACGGCAATATTATGTAACAACACTTGACGCAAAGAACCCTCCGTTCGAGCAAGAGCTGCCATAAATACAACATCAGATGAATAAAGACCAGTTTTTATAATTCTGTGAATGCCCAATAACCATTCAAACAAGACTTTTTCATTATTACCATTACATAATGGTAATTTAGCTATCATTTGTTCGAAGGGCAAAAATGCCACAGAATGATAAAACTTATCAGATTTTAAAGGATAAACATTGCTTTGCTGGTCAAAACCATGTCCCAACCAAACATTCCTATAACAAGGCAACGAAGCTCTTTCTTTTTCTTCCCTCACGTGCAACGAGGAAGAGGGATGATCAGCTGTTGGCAGGTCACGCGACTCCATAAACTGAGACTTTGTGGGTGTATGTAACGGCTGTGATAGCAAAACAGAAGGTGTACCTCGGCTAACAGCAAGAACAGGATTTAATATCAACTTTTTCTTTTTCGTTTGTGAGGCACTTTCAATATCGTCTCTTTGTACACTCGTGGTTAAATCTATTGGTACATCCAAGGTTACATTTCGCAACTGATTTATCAAAGTATTCACATCCGTCGGACCATCAGTAAAATGTACAGTCCGTCCAGTATTAACAGGAACTTGAACATTTCGTAAGCTAACCTCATCATCTATGACAATATTAGGGTCACCAACACTCGTATTTTCAAAGCTACCCGTTCGCTCCATAGCTTGAATAGTTAACAATGGTATAAATTCAGATTTTGACAGAATCATAAACCAGGATAAATACAGAGACAAGGCACAAAATTCCTTTGGTGCATTCAGTAACAATATTGCATAGGAAAATCCTGTATGAAACGCGATAATTAATACATTTACATAAGCGTATGACATTAAATAGCTTACTCTTGCATGCTACTCGATATTTCACAACGGTACGCTTGAAAGTTAGGGCGATAAATAGACAGACAAGCAAAGAGGTGAGAAGCCATGAAATGTGTGTAATGTAAGGCTGAGTGTTAAATGAAATAACACTAATAGGCCTACATCCGGGAGAGGGATACGCAATATGAAATAAAGGTCTCCCCCACACCAATATAAATAAAGTCTGTCCAATGAAAATATATTAATAAATTTAGCAATATATAGGTTATTACTCCAATACGTTATATGAGGTTTGAATATAATTTAGACTGAAATGATAATTTATAACTTACTACGAATATGTGTGAGGCATATATTTGAAACAAACTCCAACAAAATTAACGATACAAAAAAAATAACAATCCAACTATAATTTTAAGTACAGCAAAATGCTCTAAATGGAAGATACCCTGTCAGAATAGCATCATATTAAGTTTACATACTCTTCATTGGTCAAATACTCTCGTACTTCGATAGGTCACCAGCACGGATTATAAACCAGAAATGCCTCGTGATACAACAGACCAAAGAAAGTAAGCACCGTATAACAATATTAGATTTAAAAAAAAATCAATTAAGCAAGCAAAAAAGACAAATGAAAGGAACTATAATTAAATTATAGAAAACGGGAAAAAAATGCAATACTTACGTTTCCTGTTGGATCACGTGGGGCATATGGTTGATAAATCCGTCTAATGCCAACACAAAGTTACAATTATCAAACCACACTCTTATTATTAATGCCTTCGACTAAATATTTTCAGTGGAGCACCATATTAAATAAAGAATTACTTATCACTTTCACTCAAAATATAGTACTAACTAACAAGCCCTTTACTATGCACTGTACATGAAGAAGAAAAAAAAATTGCTCCCGTAGGTCAAGTAGATTTCATGGCTTCTAACCTGGTCATAGATGACAAGGGCCAGAAACCATGAAAATTCCCACCAGAGGGCAATACAATAGAAGTTTACGTAGATAGATACATACTCCAAGTACACCAAGGAGCAAAAGTTCATACATTCCATCATGATTTGTTTACCAACGTTTTAAATAAAAATTACAATGAAAAAATTAAATAGAAAAACAGACTTAGGTAAGAATAATAACGTAAAGATGGAGATCATACGTTACAATTCTCAACAGAAAATTGCCTCATCGCTGGATAAGGCGCGATGATCTGGGTGATGTTCCTCTGTTGCCATGACCCTCCAGGTTGCCAAATCTTAACCCATGTAATTTCTTCCTGTAGGGTTATGTTAAGGACAAAGTTTATGTACCCCCAAAGACATCAACGCTGCAAGACAGGAACGCATCACTGCTGCTATGACAAACATTTACGGAAACAAGCTAATGAACGGAACTGGATCCAGTGGCGGATTAGGGGGGCGAATTTTTATTTTATATATAAATAAAACCCGTGCCAGAGTTTGGAGCTCTTAAAAGTAGCTCTATGTAGTAGTATTAGAACCCCCCCCCCCAGAAGTCGGTCCTGGATCCGCCCCTGACTGGATCACCGTTTGGATGTGTGCCGGGTGACCAAAGGCTCATACACTGAACATTTGTAGAATATACCAGAAACGTGGTATCTATCTTTTCATGTATCATCCATCTTTGTAGGTCGTATACTTGTAAATAAACAGTACTTTGAAACCCGATATATCATTTAGACCAACCCTGTATTGGTATTCGTTGCAGCGATATTTTACTGTATTAGATATATGCAATCGCATTTGAACTGATAACTGAGTTGAAAAAAAAATGATGGAACACACACGTGGGTAAATGTGACGTGCAGAATAAATCACAACACATTCTGTCACGCGTGCTGCCATCTACATTCCGCTGCTTTTAATTTTGAATGAGCTCGTGACCCAATTTGCCCTACTTGTCTTGTTCTCCTCAACTGACTCTATTATACTTCTTAGTGTTAACATTTTACATGTTTCATTCTTTTTTCGAGAGATTCAACGATTAGCCTCGGCTACAGAATACATACACACACACATGCACAGTGCTGTATAATAAAAGGGGGAAGAGGGGGGTTCGACCACAGCTGATGGACTGTGTTAACATTATTTCCTTAAGCAAACAACTGCTTCAGCAGTGAAATGAGAAAAGCTATTGTCGGTGAGTTAATATAATTTCCTTTCTACTTTTCATTCTTCTTCTTCTTCTTCCTATTTTGGTGCCAATGGCACTACGACAACACAGACTGACTCTCGCACACAAAATTCATTTGTATTCTGTTTGAAGTACATGTTTGCTTAGACTTAAAACATTCATTTGCCCTAGTATAAATTCTTATACAATGACTGAATGTATTTACTTTAAAATGCCTTCTTTTTTTCTTTTTTTAATAAAAACTATGTTTTATAACAAAATACGCTTAAGAAATGTAGAAGAGGTTTTTGTGGCACATTCTTTAGGACTTCTTTTTTTTAAAAAATATCAGCAAAACAAACAACAAAATAAAGTAGATTGGTCTAGTACTTGAAAAAAACACAATGAAACAAAGTAGACAACAATGAAACAAAGTTTACCAGACTTTATCGATGTGTGACCTGACCTATGACGTCATAACTGATAAGAGGTCAAATTAAAGCAGACTTTTCCAAGTGGTGTTGTTTGACGTAGGATTGTAGAACAGTGAAGCCAACCTGGAACATTATAAAATCCCATCTCCAAAGGCAGAAATTCCCATTTTGCTCTTAAAAATTTCCCATGCGCTATACTAACTACAAAGTTTTTCAAAATTTATAAAATATGAAAACTTCTGTATGTCACTCATTTTCTTCAATATTTGAAAGAATTATTCGTAAATTCCGATCTTCTAAATCCTAACAAGTATTTTCCTTAATTGAAAGAGATTACTGAAATTACTCATGAAAACAAATACATTTTGTTATCTGAATTTAGTGTTTCCATCAGACTCTTGTGCTATATAAAACTAGGCAAACTTCATTTTCCAGTCATTTCGTGTAGGGAGTTTTAGAAATTGATTGTCGTTTGGTAATTTATTTCCATCGATTCGTGATTTTTTTTTTAAAAAAAAGAAAAACTCTAAGAGTAGAATTTACGTTCCTTGGTGCTTATTTTTTTTTTTTTTAGATTTACTAGTTTCTGCATTAAAAAAAATCACACTAATATGAACTTTCCAACAACAAAATTTGGCAATTAGTACTGATTTCACTTTTATTCAAGTGTCATTAGGCTACATTACGCTCATAGAGAATTTTATTGGCGTCAATGATATAAATATATGAAAAGCCCCATATATGCTGCTAATTTTGACGAAAATTCCCGTTATCCATATTCGAGAAATTAATGTTTAAAAAAATCCCAGAAAATGGAATTTTTCCCATGGGTTGGCATCACTGCTGTAGAAGCAGGCTTTATCGTAGAAAGGACAAAGAGAAATAGGTAGAGTGAAGAAAGAGAGAGGGTGAAGTAAGATAATGGAATAAACACATGTTGGCAGTGCACAAGTAGTATATTTGCGAAATCATCATTGTTCTTGTTGGTCAGTCACCAGTGTTTACAACAACGCCAAGTTTCATGTCTGGTCTACAATCCTCTCCGTGTGGTTTACTGAGAATAGGATCAACAAGATGTGACGTCACAAAGCATCCAGCTGAAAATGCCTGACTAAGACAGTCTAACCGTTGTATGTCCGGTAACTTGGGGTCTTGAGTAGCTTTATTCGCCATTAGACGTGTTGAGACTAGATCTTTTCAAGTCTTCGTGAATTTTTGATAGGCTTTGAATAATGCGTGTACGACAGAATAGTGTTACGATCAGTTACAGAAGTCACGAGGCCCTGAAGTTCGTGCCTTGTAAAAAACTTCATAGGCACTCTATACTCTCTACCCTAAAGCTGCGAAAACTAGTTCGTTGTGTAATAACCGTTGGTTCGCAGACCATAATTTGCAACACTCAGTGGTATGTAATATTAAAGGATAAAAATAGACTGAGTTAGTGAGAAAGAACGACTTTGATATATTCACTTGTTAGTTGGATTGAGAAAAATATGTCTGCATTTCTAACATTGTTTCAGAAGTTGAAATCGCAACACGAATATTATTAAACGAGAACGATAAACTCTTTGAACAGTTGCATTACATGTCTAACATCGTGTAGCATACATTAGATTCTGTTCTTGTGAATGGAAGCATATATGGCATATGTGAGCCAAGAATCCTCTCTCTCTCTGTTCGTTCCAGAAAGTGCTCATAATTAGACAAAAGATACGAGACCTTGTTCTGAGATGCCTTCTGTTAGCCTTCGAAATGTATACGCCTAGCTAGTCAAAGCGGCATCAACATACCACACACACACATATATACATAATTATACATATACAGAATATTCTTTATCGGCCCTCCAAACCCCTGTTTCGGATTCGCAAGTGTAAGAGGAGATAAACACGTGTCGCCGACATGCAGAGCAACGTGTGCAGAACATGTGGGCTTCTTCTGGCGAACCAACAAGAAACAGCATTCATTTGTATAGATAGAAACAATACATTTTTTTCTTTTCTACGTTATATACAGTAAAATCAGGGAAGTGTTCTCACACATCCCTGATCACACATCCCTCACACATCAACACAGAAAGAGCGACAAATCTGACAAGACATAACACAAACCCCACGTAAATAATAATAATAATCGAATAGCACTTTTACTTTAAACTTCTAACCTGCTAGTTGTAACATAACATTTAAATGTAACATGTTATACACTAAAGGATCATGTTGATAGCTGTTAAAGGCCACATCCCAAGTTTTCTCTAAATACTGTAGCAAACTGTGATGTTTCACTTCTTAACAGAATCTCTACGTATTTTACCAGCTGTCTGGTAATAAGAGACTGAAAATTATTTTACTTCAAGTGATCTGACTAGAAATGTTGTTTCATTCAGTGTTAACTTGAGAAATTGAAGACACGGAGGAATGGGAGTATGATTCAAAATGAATGCAGTTGATGATTCTCTTTGTGTGTAGTCTTGATCCCTATTAGTGAAATGCTTATGAGACAGCGAGCATACAATGTAAAATCGGGTAATTTTATTGTTTATCAACTCTGTTTACATTGTTAGGGCGTACAAGGCAACTCATAGCATGTATGAGGGAACGTGATTAGGAGGGACGTAAACAGGGGGACTGGGTTCTAGGGATCCGGACTCCCCCGAAATCCCGATTTTTCTGCAAATTTAATGTAATTTTAGGGGTGATTTTCCAAATTTTAATTTAATTTATTCTCATATTGAATTTAGACCCTCTCCGAAGGTTTGGAGTCCTCGAAATAAATTCCTGTGTACGTGCCTGGTGATACGGATGTGGAGATATAACTGCTATCCATAGGTACCCACAGGGGGGACAAGAGGGAGCAATTGCTCTTCCCTGAATTTCCGAAAGAAATCTGTTTATTCAATAGCCTAATATGCCTGGTTTGAGGGGTCCAAAATTTCGAGAAAGGCGTAAATTTGACATGAGGATAAATTATACTAAAATTTTTAAAATCAATACTAAAATTAAACTAAATTTACAGAAAAGTAAACCAAGAACTCGGGGGGAGGGGGTCCATAACCTTACTCCCTGCATACTGTCATTGATACGAACAGTTAATGGTGCAAAACAATTTATTCATGCTGTATACGCAATTTACTTACGCCGCTGACTCCGTAAATCGATGGGAGAACCCTGATAAGTAAGGTAAAACATGTTTTCGTGAAGAACAGGCAAACATACATACAGAGCTATTGAAGAGTCTAAATTGCATGAAAATTAAAAGACTGAATGGTTTACTAGAGGAATTGTAACTTCTGTACGCAGTTTAAGTACAAAATAAGGACAAAGCACGTTGTTAAATAGTAAAATAGTACCGCGTGCAATTAACAGTTGTGTGCAACTATGCTAATTGCAACAAAAAAAGTTGAGTTAAACTCGCCGATGCATATGGTAACCTACTGTACGTATTCAGTATTACTCAACATACTTGCGTAAGTAAATTTTCACTAAAAATACTACTGCTATTCTGAAAAGACAACAGACATAAAGACAAGTGTTAAAAATCGGACTGTTTAATTAAACATAAAATAACATCGGTTTCAGCTTTTAAAAGAAATAACAAAGCAGCTTTGTCAAC
Source organism: Thermobia domestica (assembly GCF_964235325.1). Taxonomy (NCBI): domain Eukaryota; kingdom Metazoa; phylum Arthropoda; class Insecta; order Zygentoma; family Lepismatidae; genus Thermobia; species Thermobia domestica. The sequence goes on from NC_137467.1 coordinate 78,357,760, forward strand.
ATTAGCACAGCTTCCCAACGATCTCATTATTATTATTATTATTATTATTATTATTATTATTATTATTATTATTATTATTATTATTATTATTATTATTATTATTATTATTATTATTATTATTATTATTATTGTTATTATTATTATTATTATTATTATCTGTTCAAACATTCTGGGAGTGATGGATAGTGTTGGAATGTGAAAATTGTCAACGCAAACTCTCAATCATTATGCAACTGTATTACATATTCTGTGATCTGACAGTTTTCTGTTGTTGATTTTAGAAAACGATCTGAAAATGAAAATAAGGAACTATATATATATAACACTAAAAATAGCTAAGTATTATTAGCATTAGTCAAATAGTCATTGACGATGAAAAATTTACATATGGCAAAAGCAACAAGAATTATTCATAATATAGATGTTTAAAAAAAAAAAGCTATTTCCAAGAAAAATAAATTATGCGCAGATGATGGAATATTACCACAATCATATTGACATTAGGGGTGTTCAATAACATTTATAGAGCAAAAACATAGTCATTTATTTATTTGTTTACTGGTAATTAAAGTTTCACGTCCTATGATTATGCTCTTAAGACTGAAGGAGAAATAGACAAAATCAAACGAGAGATTGAAAATGAAATGAAATGAAATCTTTAGGTTTTACGTTCCATGATTATGGCGGCTAGGCTAAAGGAGACGGTGATCATGAGAAATGAATGATAAATAAACTGAGAGGAAACGGGAGAACCCCGAAGAAACCCACACACATGGTGTTTGTCCACCACGAAATTTACCTGGCGCGGGCTGGGATCGAACTAGGAACCCTATGCACCAGAGGTGAACGATCTACCACAGCAACATCGGCCCTCAGGGAAGGGATTTCTGGATCGATGCCCGACAACATTAATTTCTGGTGGACAATATCATGCCCGTGGATTTTCTTCAGATTCTTGTATCCTCCCACAATATCATTCCACCAAATATTTCATAATAATTTACCTTCATAAATCATCTTTCTTCCTTAGTTTAAAGGACATAATCGCGGAACGTAAAACCAGGATTTTCATTTTATTTACCACATCCTGAAGGTCTCCAATCGTAGTTTTGTTCTGCAAAGTATCTTCATTGGTCGTATCAATAATTAAAAAAAAAAAAAAATCTTAATACATCTTTTCTTTATGGCTGCCTATATATTCCTCAACGTTAGTACTTTTTTCTTTAAACAGAATGCCTAATATGGCTAGATTATCCTAATTCTGGTGCTTTTCTCACGTCTTTTACATAAGGACACGGAAGTACGCAGGAATTTATTTCGTCGAGGGGTCCAAATTCAATATGAGGAAAAATATATATTAAAATTTCTAAAATTACCCCTAAAATTAGATTAAATTTACAGAAAAAGTGGGGATTTCGGGGGAGGGGGGTTCCGGACACCCAGGATCCACCCCATGCGTACGTCCTAGCCTAAAGATGTAATCCTGTGTGTTTATACAGTCGTACCCCAATTTTCTTTTTAATATACATTATAATTTCCTTTCTGTCCATCTTCGTGCAGTTCAGAACTTTTAAAGTGTAATGTACATTATTCTAGTAAAGGAGGCTAAAGGAATATGTGTTATCTCCATTAGGAAAAAACAAACAATAACAAATGCAATCTTCTAGGTAAGAATGTGTTTTTGTATATATGCAGTACATAAGTAAGTAAATAAGATTTTTTCTGAAAGATAAAAGAATACCCATAATTTGGCGTTAAACGACATATTCTCTCATCATCACACAAATTCACTTTTTCTTTCGATTTTCTAAAAAAAAAAAAAAAAAAAAAAACTCAAGCAGAGACGTAGCCAAGGGCTGGATCCTAGGGATGTGGACCTCCCCCGAAAGCCCAACTTTTCTCTAAATTTAGTATAATTTTAGGGATGTTTTTTAATAGATGTTAATATAATTCATCGAATTGAATTTGAATTTGGACCCCAGAGACACGGTGGCTCAGTGTTAGAGCGTTCACCTCTGGTGCATGGGGTGCATAATTTGATCCCAGCTCGCGGCAATCGGGCTTCGTGGTGGACAAACAACGTGTTCCTGGGTTTTCTCGGGGTTCAACTGTTTCCTCCCACTTTATTCATTCCACCACTGAATTCATTTCTCATTATTACCGTCTCCTTTAGCCTAGCTGGTTAGCATAACCGTTGGACGTAAAACTGAAAGATTTCATTTTCATTTAATTTTGAATTTGGACCTTTCTCGAAAGGTTTGAACCCCCACCCGAAATAAATTTATGCCTACGTGCCTGCCCTCAAACATATGTTATGTTATTCAGTTCGGTGTGTTGAACCGGCTGATATATGTTTTTGTATTTGGACATTATTTTACTGAAGCAGAAAGTAAAATTTTAAGAGTTAATGATGATTGAATGCTATCCTCATTAACCATACGATGTACTATCGTCTTGCTGGGGTCATAGTAAAGACTTTAGTGAGAGAATATTTGAGTACCAGTTTTATCTCAATATGTGGCATGGTTCTCGCACGGTATCAGTTTTTAGGTCTTTAAGGAAATTAGTTCTCCATTTTCTCGAAAACTACGTAGAGTATTTATACTCTCTTATACCATTCTCTTCATCTTAATGAAATCTATCAATTAATATACCTCATGTTCGAAGTTTTTTCGTTAAACACTATCTATATATATAAAAGAGAACGCACAAATCCTTTGTGAACTCATCACGCTAATACGGCTGAACCAATTTCTTTCATTTTTGGGGGGTTATTAGGATTTGGACCCTAGATGGTTTTTATCATATCACTTTAATTTTTAATTACCAGTGTCTTGAGATAATTGACCATTCAAGTGTCCATACGTACAAATCCTTTGTTATTAGTTCATCATAGGTAAAAATAAACGTATTTATATGCAACCCGCATGACCATGTGACTCGGCGGGTTAACATAAATGACAGGCGCTGTAAAAATTATCTAAGTAACAACGTTTATTGCGTTCCGGGGTGACCGCAGCGAAGCGGGGTGAACGCTGCTAGTTAATTAATATTTAAAAAGAAATAGTTATTTTCAGAAGGAGAAGACCGTATCTGGTGGTTAGAGTGTTCGATTTATGTCCGCGTGGTTCCGGGTTCTATTCTCGGCCGATACTTCCCAATTATCGGCGTCTACCCAGCGTCGTGAAGTAAACTGGGGAGTCACGTGAAAACAAGACGTGACGGCCACTACGTCTAGGAAGCTCCTGTTGCACCTGTTAGAGACAGGGGCCGGTATTCAGAGACGATTCGTTAATCGAGGGTTAGTCACAGACTAGTTAGTAAGGTGCATACTAACTCTTTACTAAGGAAGGTGCTCTTTTTGGTATTCAGAGTCAACTTTGAGTACAAGTAAAATGATGATTTGGGTATGATTAACTTATATAACCCTAATGCTTCGGGTGAGAAAAATAAATGTGGTAACTACGCAAAAGTAGATCAGCGCATGCGTAGTCTGTAAAAATGAAAATATATAAAATACGAAATACGAAATGTGTCGCACGCTAAACCGTAGGTAAAAGACTAGCCTCTGGTCTAGATTAATTAGTCACATGTGACTAACTTCGTCAAATACTACGTCCTAATTAGAGACTCTGAATACAATTTTGATAACCATCTGTTAGTCAACTCTATAGTATGGCGTTAATCAGACGTCAAAACGACTCTGCATAAGGGCCAGGGTATCGCAGGCATATTTTCGAAATACACTCAGCCCTAGCCAGAACGCATTAGGTTTGGCAACATCGCACGGAAACGAATGCTGAATTGCATTCTAACCCGTTCCTATTATTATTATCATTATTATTATTATTATTATTATTATTATTATTATTATTATTATTATTATTATTATTATTATTATTATTATTATTATTATTACTTTCGCTATGGATCTGTATAAGTACAAGGGCAAACTTATTTTAATGAAAATTTTAAAAAATAATCGTTAAATCAGTTTTTGAATATTATTTTAATCTTATTTTAACCAAGGAAGTATTATAAAAAAATTTTAAAATGTTAAGAAAAACTTTCCTGACGCAGGATTTGAACCCACGCCAACAACGATTTTCCTTACAAGCATGCTGCGCTAGCTCACTCCGCTAACATGGCCGACAGCACCTGGCGTTTACTTTGTGCTATATGTAGGTCATGACTCGTGATCGCGATATAAACGTCATTCATTTTTCCTACATTGTTGCCAAGCGTAACCCCGTTCACAATGCCTTATGGCTAGAGTTCAGTGTATTTCGAAAATACGCGTATCGCAGCGGGCTGACCACGTGCTATCGGATGGCGCTGGACTAACAAATGGACCGTTACGCTAAGTGATTTAGGTTTTGTGGTTTTAGTTATTATTTTCAGACCCCGGTTTCTTTCTAATGTGCAAGGGACAATGTAGGTGTATTTAGACACTCCATTCGTACACACTAAAAGCTCAAAACATACGTAGTCTCATGGCTAGCGCACGCGAGTTCGATTCCCGTAGAGGTACACAAATTTTCCGGTGTTGGTTTAGCATGGTAAGCAATTGAGGAACTACTTGGATTAAGAAGTAGTAAACCCCAGTCCAGAAAGCCAGAGACAACAGCGGTAGAAACATGAAAACATGTCAAGCAAAAAATAAATAAATAAATAAATAAATAAATAAAATAAAAATAACTCGAGAAGCTCATAGTGAGCTGCAAATTCTCTAGTTTGTGTGTGTGTGTGTGTGTGTGTGTGTGTATTTCATGGTATTATAGATAACTATCTTGCATGAGCAAATAAATAAATAAGTACAATTTGATTTGAAAGCAGTGTTTATTTATTAAATTATTATTTTTTTTTTGTTGTGTGCTAATTGGACTGGAGAACCGCTTTCCAGCAAAAATAAACATTATTAGGACCAAACTAGATTAATATTAATTATACAGTTACATTCTAAATACTGTTATTATCAGCTCATTAACTATAAAGTAAATTCTATATTTAAAAAATAATTTATTAAATATCAAAGAGAATGATAACCATGGGACCGCAAGCACGAGATAAAAAGTAATTTTAATGATTGATAAATAGAAGTAAAGTGAAAGAGATGTGTTATTTTTACGGGGAATGCGTGTATAATCATTTATTAACCTATAGCTGCAGATATCTTAAACTTCGTTGAGTTCGAATTTCTCCGACCAGAAATCGAACCCGCAAGCTCATGCATCAAATATATGCATTATAGCCGCTGGACTAGGGTTGAGAACTACGTATATACTGTATTGAATTGAATTGAATTTCTCATTTCAGCGGGCGAGGTTCAGCCGGAGGCTGCTCTGCCACCTAACCCTTGTCATCATTACAAAGAAAAGAAAGAAAAAAATAAAGACACAAATAAGATACAAGATACAAATAACAATATAACATGATACATTCAATAATACTAATGATAAATAAAACACTCAGTAAATGTAAATGAAAAAAAAAAAATATACTCATACTGCTAGTCCAATTTCATACCAATTTCAGTCCAATTTCAAACTGTAGTAAACCTGTCATGTGTGCCAATGCTTTGTCTCTGATCTCTAAATAATAATGTTTGGAGTGATGATTTAAATAAATTATACGGTTTGTCAGTGATTGACTTTGGTAGGGAGTTCCAGATTCTTACTGCCGAGATTGAAAATGCCTTCTCTGTTATTTTTAAAGAATGCCAGGGCATATTCAGCTTATTACTTCCTCGGGTATTGTAACGGTGAATTTCTGATCTGCATGTTAATTTATGATGCAAGTAAGGTGGTATTCAGACCTATAGCATGGGGTTTTAATTTATGGTTTGTGAGCTAAGCGAATGAATCGAAAGCTATGACGCAATGTTTCCGTGTGAGCTAGGCGAATGAAACGAAAGCTATGACGCGATGTTGCCGTGTGACTAAGACAATGAAACGAAAGCTGTGATGCGATGTTGCCGCGTGAGCTAGGCAAATGAAACGAAATCTGTGACGCGATGCTGCCGTGTAAGCTAGGCGAATGAAACGAAAGCTGTGATGCGACGCTGCGATCTGATAAAGAAGTATAACTGGACGCACTACAGCGCGAACTGCTAATCACGTTACTGATATATCTCGTTCTTTGGCAGCACCGCTGCTCTTAATTTGTTACCAGCGTTTAAAAGGAACTCATAAAACCAAAAGTTGTAGGATTCTAGTACACTTCCGGTTTGGAAATATCCGTTGTTACACGAAGTGGGAAACAACTCTTTTATTTATGATTTCTTAAATTAACAACATATTATCAATGAACAACACCACAATTTCTAAGAAGTAAGTAATTCAACAGTTATAAAATGAACTAATTTAACAATTATTTCGAAGATATTACTGTGGTGCATAAATTCAATAGCTCTTTAACTGTGGACCTCCAATATCTTGCTGCCAATTGAATTTGCTGTTACATATAAAATACAACTGTGCTGTAAGAGACAACTCAACTTAATGAATATTTTCCAAGTTCTGCATCATGTCAAACAATCTTCAACTTTTTGGAAGCTCGAAAGTCGCTTTTGAAAGTTTTCAACCTTACTGCAATCGAGTTACGCGATATCACTCAAGCACATCTTTTCTTTCTTTCTTTTTTAGAGGATCAGGACATCAGGTAGAACCATTTCTGCCTGTCTCTCTGTCCCAGAATGCATTTCTTGTGTCAACATTGGTGAGGTCAAGAAGAGCCCAACACCAAGGCACTTCTCGAAAAGAGAAAGGTAACTTTCCTAGAACTGTATTCCATTCTGTTATCTCTTTGGATCTTTCTACCTTACCTTTTCTCCCACTTATCCCTCTCCCCCCACTTTTTGAAAGAAAACTTTCTACAAGAAAAATAGTCCTTAAAAACATCCGTCTTAGCTTTATGCGTTGGTTTCTTCTTCCACCAAAGTTTGAATTTTTTTAACATATATATTTTTTTTCAGTTTTTACCTTCTTTCTATCTATTTGAGAAAAGTTTTTGAGGTACTACAGCCAGTGTGCTCAAAAAGTAAGTAGGTAGCTAAGTAAGAAAGTAAGCAAAAGTAACTAAGAAGAAGGACTTTCCCATTTCCAAAGTCAATACAGGAAGGAATTTGCCCAGTGCAACAGATTTGATTATGCAAAATGCAAGTTCTCCTGTTTTATTTTCTTCTCTTTCTTTGTTTTCTTTTCTTTTCGGAAAAAGGAAAGCTCGGTTTGGAAAAAGGGTGCTTTTGCAGTTGCAGGAAAGCCATCGCATTTCGTTTTTCCTCTTTTTTCTCTTCGAGTCTTAACCTATTTTGTGCAAATCTCATATTTCTCACACCTACATCTGGAAAAAATGAAATCTTTAAGTTTAACGTCCCATAGTTATGCCGGTTAGGCTAAAGGAGACGGTGATGATGAGAAATGAATGAAATGGTAGAATGAAAGTGGAAGGAAACAAGAAAACCTACTCACACGTGTTTGTCCACTACAAAGCTCACTTGGCGCGAGCTGGGATCGAACCAAGGACGCCATGCACCAGAGATGAATGCTCAACCACTAAGCCACTGTTGGCCAATGCATCCGGAAACTTGCACGGATGCCAATATTCGCGAATATATCCGCACTAATATAGCTTTTTACGGATTATATATGTTTACTAACAGCAGTGCCCTGATCTTCACAAGGTTGCACAGTCGGCAACCTGAAATACAGTAAACCTGTTTGAATTGTCTACCTCACAGGCAACAATGTTCAGTATAGACACGAATTATATAAGACAATGCAAACCTTTTTTTTTTTTTATCTAGTATAAAGCTTAAAATAGCCTATAGTCTCTTCGTCTCGTTACGTAGAAATATGTCCAGTCAACAACGTGGATTTATATTACGAACAAACTTACAAACAAACATTCTGCTTTATATATGATTTTTTTGGCAGATAAAATTGCGGATACTCGTGAAAAGAGAATAATTCTTGAGATAATTTTATGTAAAGCACTTTTAGTTATCGACTTCTTGTATTAGAGTATATTTAGGACCATTTCGAGACGACAACAAAACTATATTCCCTGAGATTTGTTAAAATGTTACATTGTGTTGAGGTGGCTCGCTCATCTCTCTCTGTGACCTCTTATGTTCACTTTACTGGTAAACTATTAACCAAGCCCACATGGACAAAATGAATAACATCCTTAATTTGGAATCAGAATGATCCAGGTTCGAATCTTGGCTGCTATCCATTCTGACCACACAGGGGCTGTCATGGTTCAGTGGTAGAGCGCTCACCTCTGATGCATGGGGTTCCTGGTTCGATTTCAGCTCGCGCCAAATGAAATTTGTGGTGACCAAACACAATGTGTGTGAGTTTTCTCGGTGTTCTCCCGTTTCCTCCCACTTTATGCACTCCACCATTTCATTCATTTCCCATCATCACAGTCTCCTTTAGCCTAGCTAGCATAACTGTGGGACGTAAAACTGGAAGATTCTTTTATCCATCCTGACTGCAGTCACGAATGTTTCTCCTCAATCCAAACAACGAATACTAGGAGTACTTTTAAAAATACAGACTCTAGTAAACTCACTTTTAGGGTCTGTGTACCTTTTAAGTAGAGAATAAATGTAGTCAAGCTAATTATCCTTCCCACTAAGATCATGGCCTGCAGGAATAGTGCTGTAAAGTGCTGTACATCCTCTAAATTTTAGCAACATAGCATAGGCATACAAAGAGATACAAGAACAAATCTGATCTTACTTATCGTTAGCACAATGCATCTTTTACATAACCATCATCTGGAATTTTCCTCCGTATATATTATACAAATACGACATCTTATTTTCCACGGATTTATTATAATGGTGAGGAGAAAAGCAAAAACAGAGTATTTTTGTACATACAATTCCTTTATACAAATATATGCTAGCAGTTTTTGGATTTAGGGAGAACAATTTGAAATATGGTATCAAAGAAAAAAAGAAATGTCAGAATTCCGTTTCTTGGATATACGTATATATATTCTTTTATTCTGAATGCTTTTTGGATTGATTTCTGTATTTTCCGTAGCCGGCAGCAACAAGAGGTACAGAGGAAGTAAAAAAAAAAGGAAAAGATAACGGTGCAGGAACGGCAAAAGGAGGAAGAAAAAATCGACAAAACGGAAGAGAATGGATGGATATACATGGTGGGAGAAATGTAGAGAATCTTATAATATATATATATATATATATATATATATATATATATATATATATATATATATATATAAAGGAAAGGAAAATATCTCCCAAGAATCTATTCGCTTCTTTTGCCTACTCGGCCGTTATGACATTACAGCAGTATTTGGTGGCTGGGTGTCTGCATCTCATTTTTTTTTTTTTTTCTATCTTTATAAGTTTCCTATTTTTTGCCCGCTGGTTCTCCAGATCGTAGGTTTCAATGATGGAAAAACCTTCTGGCGTTCATAGTGAGAGATGGTAAGTCATGCATTCGATCGGCAAATGTTCCTCTTTTAGTTTTTTTTTTCCCTCTCTTTCTGCGAACAAGCAATCCTTGTGACAAATGGAAGACAAGGCTTAGCTATACACATCTTGTGCCTGATTTTCTTTCACTTTCCTTCAAAACTCCTCGAACTCAAGTTGATTTCTCAATATTATACGTATTACCTCTCTCCATATTCCCGGAAAACGTCTCAGTGCATCACGCTAATTTCTAATAGTAAACAGTTACGCTAATAGACGTCGCTAGTTATGCTATGCTATCGCTTGCCTGTCTGACGCTAATAGATGGCGCTAGCGTTTAGGGAATTTGCCAATTTAAAACTATTTGTGATGGTTTAATTGTAATCTAAAACTGCATTGTTTGAATTTAATTATTTCAAAATGAACAGTAACTTACTGAACAGCAACGTGCATTGCTGTTTTTTATTAGGAATTATGTAAAAGTTGCTAATATCAAGATGTAAGTTTTTTTTTATTATTATTAATATCTAAAACGACATACTCTTTACCCTAGGGTCGGATTAAAGGGGTTAGGGGGGGCTGCAGACCCTGACCTCCAGGTGGACGAGGGTCTCCACTCTGATCAAAATTTCTACTCAATGTCTAAGTAGGGCAACCATACGTCCCGTTTTAGGGGCGTGTCCCGGCCGTCCCGTCAGTAGATGGAAGAAAGCAGTTTTTGTCCCATTTTATGCAACTGAAAAAAGTAAATAGCTTTCCTCTTTGTGAAAGTAATAATTAATAATAACAAAGAGGCAAGAATTGAACTGAAATTCCCTACATTAAACATAATCCATAGTTTGCAGTACTGCTCAGTTCCAGTGTCAACTTATCACCCTATAATAAAGATTCGAGCTAGGACAAAGGAGCAAATGCAGGCAGCATCATGTCCTATTGTAAGTTAAATACTATTTATATTTTATAGTTTATATATATATATATATATATATATATATATATATATATATATATAATGTTATATTACAATATAAATGTATTAGATATTGCTAAGGTAAACAGGAGCTAATTTACACATTGACCTGTTTCTCATTTTTCATGATTTTTAAAAAGCGGAACCTTACCCGTTTTCAGCTGAAAATGTAATGGTGATCCTATGTCTAAGAAGAATCATACAACATACAATTATCATCGTGAGATAAAATATGACCAAAAATATGAAACAAATTTCTTCTTCTGTTTTTTTTCTTTTTTCTTTTTTTTACACTCAACATCTTAATAAATTAGCATAAATCGATTTTCTCTAAAAAAAAAAAAAAAAAAATAGTAGATCGAAAATATGAGAATCCTGATTCATATTTTCTCATTGAACAGAAGGGTTCTGCAGTCTCATGTAATTATAGAATGCCCCGCCCATTAGATATAATAGGCATAAATTCCATTAAGTATAATATCTAATGCATGACAGTTGATGTCGCAGAACTATGTATATTCCCTTAACTTTTCTACCGTACTTTAACAGAAATGTATTAGGCGAAGTCAGCAGGAGCCATATATTTTTTTCTAGTCCCGGGGCCTTTAGATGGATTAATCTGGCCCTGCTTTGCCTTATATCCAGTTATGTTATGGAAGTAGTGTGGAATTAAGAAAATAAGTGGATTTATTGTACTCAATCTTCTAATCTACAAAAATCATGCATTTTTAGATTTAAACAAATCCAGGACCCTTGAATAATTCTATGTCACATATGCAATTTGATTATAAAGGTTTTATTATTGAAAAATTAGGAAAAAAAAGGTACGGAAAGAAAAATACAATATGTAGACACTACTTGTAATTTCAATCTTCCTTTTGTTTTTATTCTGTTCAGCTAACTGAACGGAAAGAATAACAATGTGAGTATATATACGAATGAAGAAAGCAGCAAAGAAAGTACAGAAAGAAAGTCTAAAACATGACAAGACTCTGATAAAGAATGAAACAAACAAAAGAAAAATACATAGAAACAGGAGCAAGAAAATATATCTCAAAGCATCGCTTACCAACCAAACTTTTTTCATTCTTTTACCACAAGCGTTCTCTATAAGGCTCCCCCTCCATGAAACGAAAAAGAAACTTGATTTTTTTTGGGGTACCTCTTTGCACTTTACCACTGCCACAAAAAGAGAGACAAAAAATGTGAGGAAGAGAAAAAAAAAAAGCTCTCTCTCCCTATTCCCTGGAACACAGACAACAGATAGAAGGGATCCTTCAAAGGAAGATACCTTCCCAAGCACGTTTCAATCTAACCTAATCATGGCCTGCGACCAGCTACAAAGCATTGCGTCAGAAAATAAGGTGTGACCTCGAAGCGAAGCCGATCCCTTCGAGCTCTAGAGAAGCATGTGTGGGTGAGGAGCATGATGAGCACACTAGAGGCGAGGGGGAACATAGTTTGAAGAAACCTTTGCAAGACCAGGAAGGATATATATCTCTATCTTTCTTCTATCATCATCATCTCTTCCAAACTACGTTTTGTAGAAATCCGAATACATGTTCAGATAGGAATAACCAAAAATATTCTTGTCCACAAGTAACTAATATTGCAAAACTCAACAGAAACTTTTGTATATTTCTAGCATTATTCTCACCTACAGAAAACCTCATTGTATACAAGCAGCATAGTACCTAAAATATTTTGCGTTGTTTGAAGTAAAATGACTACTCTATAAGTAAAATGTGATTTATTTAAATTAGATATGCGAGGAGCTTCTTTAATGGAAATTTAGAATGGGTTACTTTAAATGTACTATAAGTTCAAATACTACTACTTTTAGTTAATTCTTTCATTTAGATAAATAAATACAGCAAAGGAACAAAATTACTTTAAAATAACAGATACAAGACGGAAGAAGTAGATCTTATCGTTCAAATATAAAGACACCTCAAAGCAAGACTAGAAGTGAGGGAGAACGCAGGCGTCGTTATCCTATTTCCACAAATATACCTATGGCGTTCCCCCACTTTCTAAAAAAATTCAATGGGCAAAGACAGGCACCGGGGACGGCGTAACGTCAAGCGCTCCCTACCTTTTCAGATCTACTTTTATCCTGCCTCAAAGTAATAATAGAAAACAAAGGACTTTATCCTCCTCAGTCCCGAGAAATAGCGTGGCCAATTTTAAACAACTGATACAGATTAACAAAGTACTTTCTATGGGTAGAACACAATAAAAAAGAAGAAGAAGAAGAAGAGATTTCAAAACAACTGATACAGTCTAACAGAGTACAACCTTTTAAAAGTGTTGTATATGGGTAGAAAAAATAACTGATACAGGCTAACAAAGTACTTTTTTTTTTTTTTTTTTTTTTTTGAAAGAACACATTACAAAATTGTTTTAAAATAAGTTATACAGGCTAGCTAAGTACTTTCTTTGAGTATATCTTAACGTTCAGATTTTAAAACAACTGATACAGACTAACAAAATACTTTCTATGGATAGAACACAATAAAGAAAGCTTTTATCGTAACTGATACAGGCTAACAAATTACTTTTTTTTTTTAATTTACCCTATGTTTAAGATAAAATCATACAACAAAGGAACATAATATGAAACATGATAGTTGAGAGGAATTAAAGTGTAGACTAATAAGATACTTGTCTTGAGTATACATTTATTCAGATAAAAAAAAAATCCAAAGAAACGTAACAGGAAACATAATAATCCAGAAATAGTTCATGTTAATATAGTACTACAAACAAAATGTTTGGAAGAGCTAGTAGATAGAAAATAAATTATAGAAACTTTTAAGGAAAATACCTGGACAATATAAATATACAGTCTTGAACTTTAGAAAACGGAAGGAAGAAAATATTTTTTTTCTTACAACTACTAAAAGGAAAAAAAAATGAAAGTAAAAGAGGGAGGAGAAAAGAAAGGATTTTGTGGATTTGAATAATTCAATTGGAAAATTGAATTTTCTAACTTTCCGCTCCAAAATCCAATCTAAGGAAATTTAAATTACTTAAGGACTTATGAAAAAGTAGAAAAGGGGTCAAATCTTTTTTTTCTTATTTTCTTTTTAAAAAATTATGTCACTCTCACCTTTATCGTTCTGTGAATAAAATGTGTATTGAATGTCTACTCAAAACAATCACTTCGTTCTTGTCCATCAACCTTTTAAAAGTGTTGTATTTCTAATTACTTGCATAACAAGCGATAATTATTGTTTCTCTTTCTAAAAATGTTTTCTGACTAACAGTTTTATAGCAATACTCGTATACAAATAACTGTAATACTCATACTAAATGAGAGTGTTTTTCCTTTCTCCAGCCTATATTATTACAACTAAAATCTGCTTAACCTCGAATTTTGTTTTTCAAGATTTCATACAACAGAGTTAAATATATTTGAGTGAGCGTAAATTCATTAGTATCTTACTCAGTTTTGTAATTGCACTGTTGTGAGTTCTAATCCAGATTGCGCTACGCTTGTTAGCTTGTTTCGCTATTGTCATCCACCTCTGTTATTTCCTTGGGACTCCGTTTCATTGGAATCTAATCAAAGACTGCGAACATAAAGGCCTAAAATAATATGTGACTTCCAGGGCTACACATGGGTTGATTATACAATCGTCAGTAGAAAGGTATGCTCACCCTGCCCAGTAACTTCAGAACAAGTTAATTAGGGATGACCAAAATTTTCCGCAATATTTCTGAATTCCAGAATTTTCTAAATTCCCGAATGTTTCCGAAATCCAGTACTTTTCTGAATTCCGGAATTTTTCCGAAATCCGAATTTTTTGCGAATTCCGAAATTTTTCTGATTTTACTTTCCGGATTTCGGAAAGTACAAATTCCGGAATTGGCCATCTCTAAAATTAACCAATTGAATTACAGTTTTCAATATTGTGCAGAAGATCGTGTCCTCTCTACGACAAAGGGAAACTAAATTAAAATTGGTGGAATTATTTCGAAGTTGTATCCATTTTTAATCATGCACGCATAATATAACTGTTATACACATTGGAGCATGTAACATATTCACGTTTCTTTATTCCAGCAGCATTCGTTACATTTTCATCATTAACTTACATATCATAGAATACTCACAGCAAAGTAACATGTACGACGAGAATATTTTAAAATTCTAAATTTATATTTTTTAAAAAGACAAATATACTTTGTATAGGGTCGGTGTAACCGGCTAGTTTGTAGCCTACTGGGTACAATAATATCCTGAAACTTTCTCTCCTACTATACATATACCGCATTGACTTGACACCTAGTCTTCCGTTCCAAGCGCTGCTATCGGATGAAGGAATTCCATTCCCTTTCACTGAGGCTCTCTCGCTTAGCAACAGTTGAACTCTTATTGGCTCAACGCGTGGGTGTGAGCTTTAGTTCACATTTTTGCCACGGCTCAAGACATTTTGGCAGCACTATAGAGAGGTTGTCTGTGCTACGTACAAAGTAGTTTAAGCTCTTACAACTAACAATTCAATAGAGTCCTGTTGCAGAACTTTCTGTGATGAGGACAAACAAGGAGTTTGAAAATACAAACCTCAATGCTAAGAAGCTTCGTAGCAACGACTCTTTGTGATAATTGCATAACTCTATTTTGTCATTACCACAGGTAACTGTTCTCTAAAAATTCTATTCTGTCCTTTCAACACAGATTTCTTACTACAAAACTCATACTTGTTCTTATCGCTGATAAGAATAACTGAATTTTGAAGCAAGAATTCTCTGTGTTGTAATGACAAATTAACATTTTCGGGTAATGACAACATGGTGTTATAGATGTGGGTTCCTGTGCTAATGATCAAATAATATATATAGTTCTGTGGTAAGGACAAAACAGAGTATTATAGCAACAGCAGCTCAATGTCAAGCTAAAATAGGTTCACTCTTTCAAGTAAGAACACAAGAGATTCCAATTGTACAAACTCTTTGTGTTAGGTTGCAAAGATAACTTTATTTATATAACTTTCTGTGCTAAGGACAAACAAGGTTTCTGAAAATACAGTTCTGTGTGCTAAGGAGCTTTTTATCAAATACTATGAGATAAGAATAAACATGAATTTTGAAAAAAAAAAAAAAAAAAACTCTGTGCTAAGGTTAAAACCGAACTTTTGTTTGTAGCATGCATTCTTGTGCTATAGGGACAAATACGAATTTTTGAGGAAACTAACTGAATCTGCCCAATTTACACATCGCACAGTTCTAATATGAGCGTGAATCTCCTTCCTACTTCTCACTATAGATGTGCAAGTTCCTTTACGAACACAAGTAAAGGACAAGAAAACTCTCAAAGGGAGTGAATTGCTACAGACAATCGTATAAATGTAGTATTTTAATATATAGAATGTTGAAGGGAGTTCGTGGCAAACTTGGATAAGTGATAGATAATACCTAATGCAAATATATTTTTCTTATAATTGCACATCCGAGTGCGCCTCATTGTTGATCCACAAGCCTTCGAAGTTGCCAGTTTGCAATAGGTTTTGTTATTCAAATTAAAGCAAAGCGTCTGAAATGTTTCAATACGCTACACGTAGTTCCTCTACTGGTTGTCTTTCACAAGGGTATCAACCTTAACGTCCTAGTGCAATATTAAACTAATAGGGTCAAAACGACGCCTAAAATGTGGAATAGAAAAATACTTTTTTTTTTTTTTTTTTTTTTGAAAACTTGAATGAAAACTAGCAAATCTACACAAAATTTGGAATCGACCAGCGGAAAAGGTACGTTTCTAGCACTTGTGACTTTCGAGATCTCATTGTCAAAAGTATTGACCAGAAACATATAAACTTTGCTTGACCATAAACATATAAGCCTAGCATTTTAATATATAGACTAGCTGAATCTATGCTGTCTACACAGCGCATCATTCACATATGAGCATGAACCTTCTTGTCATTCCACACAACATCTGTATATGTTCCTTTACAGACACAAGTGAAAGAAGTCTTTGATAAAAATAGGCAAGGATATCATAAAGGGAAGATTTTTTTCGATTATTTTGTCAATATCTCGCACCGCTTGCAAGCTTTGAGCCTACTTCCGGTTGGAGTTTCTAATTCATGTATGATCAATGTTTTCTTTCTTCCTCCATGCAGTATCTAATAAGCAAATACATTACATGGTATTCATTGGGCAAAACACTCCAAACAATAAAGATTCATCTCAGAGTGGAGAAATGGTTAGCCTTCGTTTTTCATTATCATTTGGCCATGAAGCAAACAACTGAGAGATATACAACCCCTGTATACAACTATGTGATGTTGGAATGTATAAGTCGTAAGATATGATGCTTTACTTTTTAAATTTTCGATACTTCCAGTGTACCCCTAAAAAATGTAATAAAGAAATAACGGCCATGTTTTTTAAATATCCAATTAGAAATGGACAATCTACTTAAAATTTGGAATCGACCAGTGATAGTTACCTATGACAGTGACAAAAAATGTTATACAGATAGCACTCTATTCTAAGAACTAAAAAAAGGGGGTCTTTTGTTTTACAACTCTGTATTACCAAAGAACACAAAAGAATACTTGAGCAACAGCACACTTAATGTTTAGCTAAATAGGTTCTGCAGAAATACCCATAGCTTTTGCTCTTTTAACAAAGAATACAATAGATTTATGTTGCAGCAACTCTCAATGCTAGGTTCAAATCCAGTTTTATACAAGGAGCATTCTGGGCTAAGAACAAATAAGAATTTTCAACAAATCTCTGTACAAAACTGAGCTTCTGTTTTGAGTGTAACTATTCATGCAAAGGACAGAAACAAGTTCTTGTAGTAGGAACTCTGCTGTAGGAACAAACTAGACGTCAGAAGAAAAAGTTGTCTGTGGTAAAGATAAATAAAGCGTTCTACAATTCTGTGGTAAGAACAAAATAGTGTTTTGTAGCAACAGCACACTCAATGTTGAGCTAAAATAGATCCTGCAGAAAACACCATCTGTTCTAAGGACAAAATAGAGTCTTAAAACAATATATTTTTCCTTTTAACTTTTTTTTCTAGTACGGAAGAATATAGTCTTCTTTTCGTGAAGAATTCTCAGTCAGTACTAGTGCCATTGACTTACAACATGTCTCGCTACGTGAAAAGCCCAAAGACGACTTTGTGCCACTGGGTGAAGACTGTCGCATAAGAAAAAGAAAAAATCGATAGCAAAAGCACGCAAGTCATTTCACTGAACGTTACTTTTTTCCTTCACGTCTTTTCCAGGGCTTTTCGTGTGTAATGCTATCCACACATAACACATAGCGGAATTGTAAGCAAAGAAACATAGTAATGTAATTGTAATACTACACAAACATCTAAGTAAGATGGTTGATTGATCTACTTTTTAGGTAACTTTTAGGAATAAGTGCTGTCTTGCTAACACCTGAGATAAATGTAGAAAGGCAAAATTATACATTGTTATTAACTTTTTATGTCGATTCACTAAACGTTATTCTTTTCTCCGCGTCTTTTTCAGCGATTTTCGTGTATAATGCGAACCACACATAACACACAGCGGAATTCTAAGTAGAGAAACAAAGTAATGTAATACTAACACAAACATCTAAGTAAGATTATAGACTTAGGTAACTTTTAGGAATAAGTACTGTCTTGTTAACACCTGAGATAAATATATAAAAGAGCACTACATTATTATTCACTTTCAAGTCGTTTCACTGAACGTTATACTCTTTCCTCCAAGTCTTTATCAGGGCTTTTTGTGTGTAATGCGAAACACGTATACAATACCTAGCGGAATTCTAAGTAAAGAAACACAGTAATGTAACTGCAATGCTATATAAACATCTAAGTAGGAGGTTGATTGATCTACTTTTTAGATAACTTTTAGAAATAAATATTGTCTAAACACCTGCGATAAATATATAGAAGAGCAAAATTATACATTATTATTAACTTTCAAGTAGTTTCACTGAACGTTTCTCTTTTCTTCATGTCTTTTTCAGGGCTCTTCGTTTGTAATACGAACCACACAATACAAAGCAGAATTGTAAGTAAAAGAACAAAGTAATGCAAATGTAATACTAACACAAATATCTAAGTAAGATGGTTGATTGGTTTACTTTTTAGGTAACTTTTAGTAATAAGTACTGTCTTGTTAACACCTGAGATAAATAAGTAGAAGGGCAAAATTATACATTATTATTAACTTTCAAGTCGTTTCACCGAATGTTATCCTTTCTTCCACGTCTTTTTCAGGGCTTTTTGTGTGTAATGCAAACTACACAACACATAGCAGAATTCTAAGTAAAGAAACTTAATAATGTATTGTAATTCTACACAAGTATCTAAGTAGGATGGTTGTTGGATCTACTTTTTAGGAATAAATTCTGTTCTGTTAACACCTAAGATAAACATATAGAGGGGCAAAATTATTAGCTTTTAACCCCTCCCAGCCCCCCAAAAAAGAAAAGTCTAAAGATGAGACACCCAGTCAATAGAATTCTTAGAAATTATGAAAAAGTGCGAATTCTTATGCGTAATTTTCGAGAGACAATTTCTTCGTAAACCTAAAAACTCATTCTGTGCAACAATCACGCTATGTATTAAGATGAAATAGATCACGAAGGATGCCTTCATCAAGGTTTTCATTATGACACCTAGACAGACGACAGTACACAGTATAATTATGAGATATAAGTTGCTAACGTACAGCCGCGACGGAGCTCTAAACTTTCGTATTGAAAATTATCTTAAGCGTCAAATCATAATTACAAAAAAACTAATCAAAAGAAAACACACTTTCAATTTTCTTTAACTTTTTTTGTATGATAACCTCACATTTTATTTACTTTTAACAAACGGTAAAAAAAAAAAAAAAAAAGTTAGTAGGCGTTATGGAAAAGATAGTGCCTTGAACTGAAGTCGACTAATGGTATTGGTATTGACCTTGTGATATTTCAACTGATTTGCAAGGATAACTTTACACATACTCACTAATTACATTACTTCCCACGCTACTTTTCTGTATAGTGGTTTGCGTAGAAAGAAAAACCGGGAGTGCATACGTAGCTGCTTCGTGGTTGTTAATAACCACCAACGCAACACAACACACGCATAGACACATATCACTATATTTGCATATGTATATACATAGAACAAACAAAGCATGGGATTGAAAAAGACAAAAGATAATGTTATCTAAATTAGTACTTAGATAAAGCACACGCAAAAAAGCTATGGTACTTAGACTTTACACACATGTATACGATATTAAATCATGTATGCATGTATGAACAATACCATCAAGAGAGTAAATGAATACACTGTAATTGAATAAGCCTACATCAATTCATGACTAAGTATTCAATACTACCTACCATGTAACATTTGCACTATGTTATTTGATGGAAATACGGTCCTTGAAGTTTCAATGTTTTCTTTTCACTCATCGATTGGTATAACAGCAGTTTATGGCCCTCTAGACCAAAGTTGACGTTTGTTTATTTAAAGCAATGATCCCCAAAGTGTCGATCGCGAGCTACTAGTATTTTATTAAGCTCTATAGATATGGTCTTTGGATGCATACTTGAATAATATTATAGTTTAACTAACTAACTAACTAACTAACTCTATGGCCTATGGAACCCGGAGGTTCAGTGCCGCGTTCACAAAAGCTCCCCACTGACTTCTATCCTTAGCTAATTGGATCCAGTTTCTACTTTGTATTCCTATCTCTGCGAGATCCATCTTAATATTATCCTCCCATCTGCGCCTAGGTCTTCCTAATGGTCGTTTTCCTATGGGTCTACCAGTCAAGACTTTGAAAGCGTTTCTACTTTCTTCTATTCTAGCTACATGACCTGCCCACCTAAGCCTCCTAGACTTGACGACCCTAACAATGTTGGGTAAACCGTATAAACTATGTAGTTCCTCGTTATGAAGCTTTCGCCATTCCCCATTCTCGTTCCTCTTGGGTCCGAATATTCTTCTCAGGATCCTGTTCTCAAATACTTTCAGTCTATGTTCTTCCCTCAGAGTAAGCGACCATGTTTCGCAACCATACAGAACAACAGGCATGATTATCGTTTTATATATTTTAAGCTTCAAATTCCTCGACAGAATTCGCGACGACAAGAGATTTTGAACCGAATAGTAACACGAATTCCCTGCTTTTAGTCGACATTTAATTTCTTCGTGAATATGATTTTCATCTGTTAATATTGATCCTAAATATTTGAAAGTATCCACTTTATCAAAAGTATTATTTAATATTTTAACGCCTCCACAATTTGCCGTATTACGGTCCCGACGCACTTCTATGTATTTAGTTTTCTCTGCATTTACTTCTAAACCCATGTCCCTGCAAGCGTTTAATAATATCTCTGCATTTATTTCTACTGTTCTCCTATCATCCCCTATTAAATTTACATCATCAGCATATGCCATAACCTGGTGAATGCCGTTCAACTCTAGGCCCTGGTTGCCATCTTTGATTTTCCTTATGGCGTATTCCAGCACAAAGTTAAATAATAATGGCGACAACGCATCTCCTTGTTTCAGGCCATTTTCGACGTGGAAGCTCGTGGACAAAAATTTTCCTACCCGGACTTTACTTTGGGATTCATTTAAACATATCTTAATTAATCTAATTAGCTTTCTCGGTATTCCAAGCTCTGTAAGAACGTTGTATAATGTTTCTCTCCTAACCAAGTCGTAAGCCTTTCTAAAATCAATAAATAGTTGATGTACCGGGGTATTGTATTCCCACTTCTTTTCGAGTATTTGGCGAATGGTAAATATTTGGTCGATAATATTATAGTTTAACAAAAAATAAAATTTAGGAGTTAATTGTAATTTTCAACAATATCTAATTAACCATTTCATGCACTGTCATCTTGCTAATCTCATAATAAAAAAAGCTTATTTAGTGAATATTTTAGTATCAATTTCATCTGAAATAAGATGGCGTTGTTATCGTACAGCATCAATTTTTAAGTTTGCGAAACAATTCGTTTTATTTGATTTTCTCGAAAACTACGCATGAGAAGTCATCAATATCACCTTGTTCATCTCAATTAGATCCATCGATGAATTTTCTTCTGTAAACTCGAATCATCATCATCATAGGTATTCTGCCAATATTGGCAGATCACTTGCTGCAACTGAAAAGCTTCCATGCTCCACGGTCTTCCGCTAACCTCTTCGTCTTCACGTACGAGTTTTCTGTCTTAATATCGTCGAACTATTGTAGCCCACTTCGCCGCATCCCTCTTTTTTCTCCCACCATATCCTCTATCACGTCCCTCATGATAAAGTTCTTTCTTAGACGATGTCCCAACCAGTTTCTCTTCTTAAGAGGCTTCATCCCGGCGAAATTAAAATACCGCAAATCTTACAGTAATTATGTGATATCTTCAAATTGATAAAAAAATAATTGAAATGTAGAACAAGAGCGCCCTAGACAATATTACTTTGCGTGAGATACCGTTTACACAAATCACCTAGTGGCTTTCTGTTTTCAGCCGTTTAGAAACGCGAAAATAAATGCCAATTTTCAAAATGGCTCGAAATCGAAAACAGATAAGTGAGTCGTGATAATGGTATCTCATGTAAAATGATATTGTCTAGGGCGCTCTTGTTCCACATTTCGATTATCTTTTATCTATTTGAAGATATCACATAATTACTATAAAATTAGCGGTATTTTAATTTCGCCGGGAAGAGGCCTCTTAATAATATCTGAAATTGTTGAGTTGAGTTGATTTTGAGTTTAACGTCCCATTCAACAGCGAGGCTCTATGAGACGTGGACCTACTGATTAACGTGGAACCCGAATCAAATGAGCTCCCGCCGGGAATCGAACCCGGGTCTCCCACGCCATAGGTCTAAAATTGTTCTTTTTTCCCTTACCATTTCTCACACCCTCTCATTCGTTTTCCACTCAACCAAGCTAATTCTTTCCATTCTTCTCCACACCCACATTTCGAAAACTTCCAGTCCTTTTTCATCATTTTTGCGATAAACATCCATATTTCTGGTAATATTCACACGAAGCATTTTATAAGTCTTTTTCTCAACTCTATTCAAGGTCCCACAAAATAGTATTTTATTCCTCTTAAAGGCTTCTTTCACCATTCCTATTCTTCCTTTTATTTCACGTTTACATTTCATATCATCACTAATAATACTACTCACATATAGGAAACTAGTCACCAGTTCTATTTTTCCTCTCCTACTATTCGAATATTATTGCAGAATTTGTGGTTTCTCTATCACTTTCATATTCTATACTTTCATACTCCATCATTATCACTTTAAAATTGAATTAGAAGCCGCCAGGCCCGTATCTAGGGAGGGCTAGAGGGTCCGCGGGCCCCCTACATTTTTGGGCTGGATAGGAGCCTGGGAGCTGTGGTGGCTTAGTGATAGAGCGCTCATCTCTGGTACTTGGGATCTATGATTCGATCCCAGCTCGCGCTAAGTGTGCGTGGGTCTTCTCGAGATTCTCTCATTGCTTTATTCCACCGTTGTATTCCATGTCATTAGCACCGTCTCTTTTAGCCTTGGTGGATAACAGTGGGACATTAAACGAAAAAAAAATCTTAGGTATCTCACGAAACTGTGCAAAAATGGATAATATTTTGCTTTACCAGGATTTGAATCCTGGATCAGAGAATCAGACCGGTGTGATGGACATTCAACCATTCGAATAACAATAACGTGCAAAAGAAAAGTTAAAAGGTATATGCATCTTTCTCGACTTATGTTAGCTCTACTGAACCAAATTAGCAATTTACCACAAAAGCGTTTGTGTTTTATGACATACGTAAAGAGTTTGACCAATGCCAGCGTGGCGGAAAATCATAAGCACACACACACACACACATACATACATACATACATACATATACAAACACATACATGTACAGTACGCACAGATACTATTATGTATAAAGACAAAAAGCAAAACAGCAGGGAAGATCATTTTCCAATCACCATTAACGTGTATTACTGTGAAGCAAACAAAAGGCTGAAGTATGTGGAATCATAGGTAAACATAAAACGACAGCTAAAAACAATATTGTTTTTGTCAGTAATCATACCATTTGATTAATTGAAAGACTTTCAAAGCGAAACACAGGCGCACATGCACGGTAACAAATAAGGGCACTAGCACAATGTTTAGTGCTCTTTCGTATTAGTCCATTATTTGATTATGTTTCCAATACACTAAATGGACTTTGAGACACTTAATTGCATCTCATGTATAAATTAATTAAAATAATAATACTAGTATTAAATGAAAATTATATATATATATTTCATGTTAGAACAATTGAATAGGTTATGAAATATAAGCAAATGCAATTATAGTGATCTATATATATAAAAGAGAACGTACAAATTCCTTTGTCCGCTCATCACGCTAATACGGCTGAACCAATTTCTTTCATTTTTGGGGGGTTATTAGGATTTGGACCCTAGATGGTTTTTATCATATCACTTTAATTTTCAATTACCAGTGTCTTGAGATAATTGACCATTCAGGTGTCCATACGTACAAATCCTTTGTTATTAGTTCATCATAGGTAAAAATAAACGTATTTATATGCAACCCGCATGACCGTGTGACTCGACGGGTTAACATAAATGACAGGCGTTATAATGGTTTTTATCATATCACTTGAAAGCGAAAAAGTAAAAATTATCTAAGTAACAAAGTTTATTGCGTTCGGGGGTGACCGCAGCGAAGCGGGGCGGGTTAACATAAATGACAGGCGATATAATGTTAACATTTACTGCAATCTTCTATGGTTTTTATCATATCACTTGAAAGCGAAAAAGTAAAAATTATCTAAGTAACAAAGTTTATTGCGTTCCGGGGTGACCGCAGCGAAGCGGGGTGAACGCTGCTAGTTGACTATAACATCTCATCGATGTTCACGTTTGCCAGAATGTAGTACTCGTCGAAAAGAAAAAAAAAACTTGATTCTTGGATTCAAGACACGTTTAAAAATATTGAAAGCCTAAAATGGAATTAAACACTTTCTGCATCAAGAGAAACTAACTACACACCTGATACAAATTACTCAACTACAAAGACAGAGGCATGTTATATTTTTCCCTCTTTGTTAGAGAGAGCAGCCTCTTTTGGGAAGCAGATTTTAAAAAATCCGTAGGGGCGACATTTTACGTCAGAAAATCAGGTGAATGCTTTGATGTACCGAACTACGAGTCGAATTCTTGAATTTTTTGATCATACCTCATATACACAGTTCGACCTCGATAACTCGATTCTTTTCACATTCCCTTGAACTCTTCATAATGCTAAATGTTAAAATAGCCTCTGTAACTCGAATTTTCGCATCTGCAAATAAATCGAAGTTCATATAGTTACTTTTCATGAAGGACGTGAAACCTCTCTTTCTCGAATTTTGGTTGAGCTACCTTGATAACTCGAACTTTGATTACTCGAAAAACTCAAATTTTCATCTATTTTCTTCAGCTTTGAGTTTTCGATGTCGTACTATGTATATATAGGGTGTTAAGGACTACTCCAACCAACCGCAGGAGGCGATTTCTTAATCAAAATAACAATAATAAAAAAGTTCATAGTTTCATGGTTAGGTCTGCTCAAAAGCGTGGAAAAGCTATATTTCAACACGTGTTATTTCAAATTCGAGAAATCGTGCAGTGGCGGTCCATGTGAATGGAAAGGAACTCACACATATCCCATCCAAAATTACATACCTTAGCAACGTGCAATGGGTGTGCAAGGGATTCTCTACAGGGCATAATTCCAGCTCGTATTCCCAAAAGAAATTCCAGACATGCTCTCACTTTAAGGTGGGTTGAAAGTAGGCAAAAAGTAATCCTACACACAATGCTTCTGCGAGAATTCAGAAGCGTTAGGGACCGCCAGCTCCACTGTTCCTCATCTTCAGAGCTCTGAAACTATGCACTTTTCGCCAAAAGTCCAGATAAACTTATATATATATATATATATATATATATATATATATATATATATATATATATATATATATATATGTGTGTGTGTGTGTGTGTGTGTGTAAGGAACTATCTCTTTCAGCTTGTCGATACAGTTCATTAACATCCTACATATTGAGAGTGGACCATTTATCTTGATTTTAGCTAATACACAAAATAACACTGTAAACAAACCAGTGCAAATATGGGCAGAAGGACATTGTTTGACACACTTCGTGATACCACAAGGTTGACAGTTTGCCAATCCAGCATAAATTTATATTTTTTTCAAACTGTCCACACTCGGTGATATTACAGAGTAAGTCAAATGATGTCTCCCTGCCTATGTTCTCAGGGTTCACATTTTTTGTTTAGTAGTTTAAAAGTTACAAGGGCATATATATTTGTTGGATAAAAGCAATCCTTTGATTAGGTAACAAAAGCCAAGAAGTGACCTAGGAAACGTCCACATACAAGATGGCGTGACGAAATTATGAAGCACTGCGGAATAATGTGGAAAAGGATGGCTCAGATTCAGACAGGTAGTAGTAGAGATGGGTTGGAAACACAAGGTGGCGCAAAACCTATCCAGCAAGTTGAGAAGTAACATTCTCTGCCACGTTTCATATAAATTCGCTACTGAAAAAGACATTAAAATCAATTCAACTCAAATTGGATAAGCAGGATTGTAAGGGTCCGTCAACTTAATTACACTTACAGAGGTAATGTTGAAGGACAATATTCCGAGTAATAGAGGTTTCCCAGTTATCCGGGTTTTACTGTATATATAAAACAATAGCTCAAAATAAAAATAAAAACGTTCTTATGTGCATGTGTTTTGAGTGACAGTGCGAAAGGACTGAAAAAGTAAAAGAGGGGAATACTGTGTGGCATGCGGATGAAGAGAGGGTAACTAAGCTAGGATTTTGATACTGACAATGTGAGTGAAGCTCACTGTAATGTCAGCCGTTTCTGGAAATCTCTTATTCGACGTCCTAAACGCAACACCGTAACAAGCTGTGTCAATCAGCATCTGTTTTTCCTCATCTGCTTTTGCAAACGGCGAAACCTCTGCATTTGACATCTTTAGCCTGACATCAAAGCAAAATAGCTTTGAAAATTTTTACTAATGCAGAAAGATTTTCTTTTTTAAGAAAGAAAAAAATTAACCACATCAACACACAAGCTGGCAGAGAACAGAGTACTAACAAGCTGACAATTTTCCAGACAAAGAAACATTAAACAAAACGTATGTAAAGTATATACTAGCTGTGTCAATATTATAACATATTTTTGTAGTGTTATTTTTGTAGCTGTAAAGCAATTTACTATGTGCTCCTCCTCCCCCTCCCTAGGTGGTCAATTTCCTGAGTTCCGGACTTGAATGGTTGAAACTAGAGATGCAAAAAAGCCGGCTTTTTTGAATCGATGGTTTTTTTCACATAAAAAGCCGGCTTTTTTGGAAAAAAACCGAGAATTTTGGAAATTTTGGCTTTTTTCATTTTCATGATTTTTCTGTCCAAATAGCTTTCTTATAGTATATTCTATAGTTAGATAAGATTTCCACGACCTGAATGCCATATTTAGCTCTGTAATTCACCATCAAGATGGATGGAGCACATATTTTACGAATTAAAGCTAACATGAAGAATGTAGTATTTGAGGGCAATTTTACACGTTATTTAACTTTATTTTAACTTTTGAGTTATCGACATTTTTTTCCTTCTCTAGATCATTTTAGTTTGTCATCCGTGTTTCATTTCTAAGAGCTTAGTACTTCAGCTTCTAGCACGAAAGTTAAACTTACGTTTTTCTATATATCCGTCAAAGCATACGTTTTTCAATATGTCCGTCAAACCGTATTTGCACATTTCTGTTATACTGTAGTTGTGCAATGATTTAGCAATAATTTTCCAGATACAACCTTGAATACCAATTTATACAAATAATCAATAGCGGATTTAGAAAAGTACTTTGGGAGGGGTTTCTCTGATTGTTTCATATTCTAAAATCTCCTAATTTTATTTGGGAGGAGCTTGAAGTTTATGAGTACAGGCATAATATTTCGTTTCGTTGATATATTTAGCGATAATCTTCCGAATACAACCTTGAAGATCATTTTATACTGAGAATCAGTGGCGAATTTAAAAAAGTGTTTTGGGAGGGGTTTTCTTACTACTGATGTTTAGTTTTTCTAAACATTCGTAATTTTTATTTGACGGGAGCTTAAAGTTTATGAGTAAAGGCATAACTAATAGATATTTCGTTCGTTTTAGACATTCGACAACTTTGGAGAACAGGCTTCAGTCCGAAAGACCGATCCTCTAACCTTCGCAAAACCGTCACTGCTGGTAATTAGTAATAATAACGATTTAAAAACAATAAGAAAGGAAGTCGGCCAACTCCTACACTCCTAGTCGGCCAGTACACTCACTATTTCTACATTCTCAGATGGAATGAAGGAAGGCTTTGTCAGAATGGTCGAATGCTGGGTTGAATCCCGGACTTCCCGATAGAAGCGCAAAAGCCAACCACTGAATCACGTTTGTTGTGCAATTGTATTTAGCCTAACTTAAATATATTCCGTAGTCTCTTTTTTTTTGTTCCGTAATGATATGTTGAATCCCTCTTGTTAAAAATTCAGAAAACTTGAGGGCTGGGTAAACCGTGATGGTGGTCAAGGGCGCCCATGTTGTGGTTTCCAAGGAGGGGAAGTACAAGCGACGTTTCAAAAATAGTTTCAAATTTTGCTGTAACTAATGTAAAAATCCTATTGGATTTTCAATATTCTGAAGTACATTTTCCTCTAGGGGGGGGGGGCAAGCGCCCCCTTAACCCCCCTGATGGGCGCCCTTGATGGTGGTTATAAAAAACTTGACTGTAGAATTTCAAGAATATACAGAACCATGTGCAGCCTTTAATTGTATCATACAAATCTAAGTATTTCTCTTATGTTTTATTTTAATTTTATTTTGTTTCAAAAAGAGGGTATGGAATATTTTGAAGTAAAAATACTACATACAATTTTGCTAGTTATTTGTGTATTTTTTGAAAGAAGTTTTTACTCTTAGGGTTGGCTCGTTTACACCAGCTGTTTTTTTTTTTTTTTTTAAATAACTGGTTTAAACTAAAAAATTAAAAGAACAAAAATGCGAATCGTGTGAACTTCATAGTGACGTTTCACATGTCAAACCATCTGCATTAGTCTTATTTCCTTTTCACCTTTTAATCAAGGTGTCCCATGTTCAATTGTCGGTCGAACCACAACCCTTCTTTCATGTGTAAACCAAGTACTCTTTCGGATGTCACTTTAAGCGAAAGTCTTCTCCTTGATAACCTCGGTATTACGTAAGGATGTTAAGCCTAAACATACAAAACGAAACCAAATTATATATTTCTGCATGCCTGTTGTTTTATAAAGAAGCGAAGGTTGCTTAAATATATTGATTAAAATTGGTAAAATTTATCGATTGCCTACTTAGCTTCCAACATTAGCTTGGATTGGACTTTCAATGATACCTACATACTAAATTTGTAATTTAATACCTCAGTTTTAGAAAAATAAACACACTGCTGAACAAGACTGCACTTTTTAATATAAAAACACATTTACACGTGACGTTTCGATCTTCTATCCAAGATCCTCATCAGACGTACACTCACGTCTGATGAGGATCTTGGATAGAAGATCGAAACGTCACGTGTAAATGTGTTTTTATATTAAATAAGTGCAGTCTTGTTCAGCAGTGTGTTTATTTTTCTGATTTTATTCGCAAGACGTTGACTATGATTGTGTGTCACTCAGTTTTAGCGTACTGATTATAATACGTTGACCTTTAAATTTTACATGCAAATTAAATTTTACAGGATTTTCCCGTTATTGTTTTACATTTAAAAGAATGACTGGATTTTCCCGATGGCTAGGGCGGGAGTTTCTCAATTTAAGAAATTTACTGACCGGACTTCTTTAAGCTTATGGGACCTCTTCCAGCATAACCCCGTTGTTGAATAATAACACCAAGGCGAAACAAACTTATTTCTGTGAATATGTAATACAAATACATAAAGCAAAATATCTAAATCAAAAAACCTGGTTTAAACCCCAAAAAAGCCTGGTTTAAACTGCCCCCCCCCAAAACGGATTTTTGGCATTCTCAGAAACAACCATGGTTCTTGCCAACTCTGCTTACTTTTGTATATAGGAGGTTAAAATGTGTTTATTATATACATTGGTTAATCCTTTGGAATTCATAATGTAAAAATGTTGAAGTAAAATTGTTTAAAATATCTTTTCGAAATTCATGGTTTACTTTCGAGGTTTTATATTATTATTGGCATCAACCACTAATTAAATGACTTTTTGTGTTATAGAGAAGCGAAACAAAGTCTGCTTTATCGATTTAAAGCAGAATTTTGAAAAAAGCCCAAAATTTCCCAAGCAAAAAAGCAAAGCAGAAAAACCGAGTTTTTTTCCAAAAAAGCCGGTTTTTTTCCGAGCCCTTGCATCTCTAGTTGAAACACAAGAAATACATATAAGTTTTTTAAACATATAATTTGTCTATTTCTCTCTCTCTCTTTTATATATATATATATATATATATATATATATATATATATATATATATATATAGAGAGAGAGAGAGAGAGAGAGAGAGACGTGGTGGCTCAGTGGTAGAGTATTCACCTCTGGTGCATGGGATCCTTGCTTCGATCTCAGCTCATCCAAGTGAACTTTGTGGTGGACAGGTTTTCTCGGGGTTCTCCCGTTTCCTCCCACTTTCTTCATTTCTCATTTAGCCTAGCTGGCATAATCGTGTGACGTAAAACTTAAAGATTTCATATATAATAGAACTACGATTTTCTGTGGGGCATGATATAGAAAGAGGGTTTCACAACCGAGAGGTCGCGGAAGATAAGCGGAAAATGAATGAAGTGACCAAATTTGGCTTTAATCTATTCACTTTAGAGAAATTACTATATCGAATATATACAAGAAATGTATTATACTATTATAGAAATAGGTGGATATGCGAAATCTGCGCAATAAGTATATTAAAAAAATTCCACACAAGTTTATTACAAACTAGAAATTATAACGAGGTCGCTGGAAAGAGGATGTGATAAAAGGGGGACGTGATAGGAATTAGGTTGAGAATCACTGGTATAGAACATTCGAGAAGTATATGTTCATGTGGTGGAATGAGAATGTAGGAGTAAGCTGAAGAACCTCGTGAAAACATGGATATGATATTGTGTGCCATAATCTCCCTTCGCCTGGGTTAAAACTGGGGACTCCTTACATCATAAGTAAGCACTCTATCACTGAGCCACCGTGCTTAAACACATGTTTGCAATATGTAAAATCATATAATATTTTCAGTATACAAGTAATTCTATGCAATAGCTACTTGGAGAGAAATAGCCTACTTTGTTGCTATGGTTTGAAATGTGATCTACTTCGCGTAAAAAATTATACCACACTCACATATTGCTCAACTAAAAATAAAAAAAAAAGTGCATACACTATACAGAATATCGTTATTGGGCTCTTTATGACTTTCTTTATATGAGGTCATAAGTCAACAACAAATGCTACCAGCATGAGATTCACTAGCCAGCTTTCTCTTCTTTCTTTTCTTTTTCTTTTTTCTTAATAGAATACTGTATATTCATGGAGATCGAGTTAAGAGGGGAAACATTATGGACTGTTGTCACGAATTTAATTCACTGTTTGGAGATAAGCGACAGAAGCTTACGAAGGTCAATAAATCCAGACAATATATAACTTGTACTAAAGAGGGTACGTTGATCCGCCTTTTAAAGTAGATGCCGTACTATCTAGCCATGTCGTAATGGAAAACTACCCGAAAGGCTTTCACTGTATTGGATCCTTTGTATGCATATTATCAGATTAAAATAGCTAAGAGGAAAATATGTTTAACTTAATGTTGTTTCTAACCGCATGGGCGGTTCTACTGACTCTGAGGAAATACGTGATCCCTGCACAGTATTAAGCGAAACTATGCAATAGAGTATACAATTATATTTTTTTTTTTAAATTTCCTGTTCATTATGCACTATGAGCACTCAGATGCGTAGGTTCAACTGAATGATACGTGGTCATCGCATGATTTCTCAATGAGATTAAATTTGGCTTTCTAGACCCCAGTTTGAATACTTCATTATTCAAATGATTTTCAATTTCTACATAATGTTTAGCAGGGGTGGCACGGTGGCCCTATGGTAGAGCGCTCACTTCTGGTGCACGAAATCTCTGATTCGATTACCGGCCAAGTGAGTTTTTGGTGTACATCGTGACCTGAGTTTTTCAGGTACTCCCATTTCCTTCTACTTTCTCATTCCATCAATTTTTCCATCTTCACTTACTTGCTTTAATCATCTCGTCTTCCTTAGCTCAAATAGCATAACTGTAGGACGTTAAACTTTAAAATTTCATACTTTTCAAAGCAGGGTGTTTTAAAGCGTGCTGATTCGGCATTTTCGGCGGGTTATAATCCTGAAAGAAGGCATTTTATTTACTTATTTTTATCAACCCTTATTAGATTTTTTTTTTCTAATTTGATATAAGGAATGCGACTTCCAAAGTTGGGTCGTCGAATTTCTAAACATACTGTGTAAAGTTGTTTGTTTTGTCCTTTATACAAATCCAGATCTCTACATCATTGACTCGATATATTTCTAAGCAACTGTAGGGAAAGGAGTATCCTAAGGCGAAGAGGGGTTTCATAATTGTTAATATATCAGAAATCCTTAAAAACAGCTCCACTGTGTTTCAGGTTGCATATATTACTATTAAATATATATATATATATATATATATATATATATATATATATATATATATATATATATATATATATATATATATATATATTACTTTAATAGCTGCAAACTCTTCAATCTATTATAACTTATGCAAGTACCAGGTAGTGTAAAATATGTAACTATTAGGAGTATTTATGTGACTATTAAGAATATATGTATGTGTGTGTATCACATTAGAAAGCAAACAGCATAGATACAATCTGCTTCAAATAGAATAAAACAATAAATAATCATTGGCAACGAACGACACGCCTTTAAGTACCACAAAAAGAAAATAGTTTAGTTCGATTGTCTCAAAAAGAAACTACTCATGACAATTAATCATTTTGTTCAATTTGATGTAATCTACGGGTTGATATAATTATGTGTTATCTTCGGACAACATTATAGTTAAACATAAATTAAAAGTTTTGGAGTTAATCACAATTTTGGGCTAGCTCTCAACATGGGCGCCCGAAGAAAATTTTCTAGAGGGGACATCTCTCTGGTCACTATATTAAGTTTTGTATTTTTTTTATTTGTATTTAGAAAAGCTTAAGAAATTATACATATACATTATACATTGTCGTGAGCCAGCGCCCCTTTTCAGGCACTCATGGTTCTGACTTAACAATGCTGTATTTTGTCGTCTTGCTAGTATCATATTGAATAGCTTAATGGTGGTATACTTTAGTCTCAGTTTCACCTAAATAAGTAGCATGGTTCTCATAGGGTATACATTTTTTAGGTTTAAAAAATTAGTTCATTCGTTCATTTTCTCGAAAATTGCGCATGACCTTTTGTACCATTTTGTTGAGCCCGATAAGATCTATCGATTGTTATGTGTCTCATCTTTGGACATCTATTTTCATCGTTAAATGTTAACCCTCGCAGTACCTAGGTATTTTTGTATTGCGAACTACCTAAAGGGGTCATTTTGTAACCCCCCCCCCTGGTAAGTTTAAATATATCTCGCAAAAGTAACAAATTAGAAACTTTCACAAAAATCTATACTAACGAGATAAGACTAATAGTTATTTATTATACTGCCATCTAGTAGTGACACTTCTAAATGTCAGTCACATTTCCTACCAACGAGGGAGGGGTACTTTGTGCCCACCAACTTTGTGCTCAACAAAGACACACACTAACATGAAACTCTCACAAAAAATAAATATATAAATCTAAAGCAGCGTTTCCCAACCTTTTTCAACTTGCGGTACACTACAGGTGTAACTTGAATTCTCGCGGCACACTCATATTATTATTATTATTATTATTATTATTATTATTATTATTATTATTATTATTATTATTATTATTATTATTATTATTATTATTATTATTATTTGTAAATATAAAATACCGTGGTATTTTTTTTCCTGTGATTACTGATATCCTTTTCACAGAGAAGAAAGCTGGATCACTTGTTTTCCTCCGTGGTAAATCATTATGCTTATTTTTCATTCTAATTTAAAAATAGAAAACAATTACAATGAAGTATAGCACTCAGGTTTTTAAAAATAAGCTTTCTTTTTCGAAAACTGTATCCAAACTTTCATTAAGAAGGAAGATCATTAAAGAACAAAGAAACAAATCTCTTGTACTTTTAAAACACAAAATGTAGGTCATTTGTATCCATGTTTGTTTTGTCGAAAGGATTGAATGATATTTTAAAATTTCAAGTTACGAAATAATCTGCAACATTAAAAATGTACAGAATATTAACAAAGTATGAAACTTAAAATTGTAGATTCATAGTAATGTGAAACACAGATATACATTTTTCCTCATAAATATAATGTGAGACTCAATGTCTTGCAATTTGATTGTAATAGAATTAGTCTAATAATTTTGTTTCGATTTCCTCGTGGCACAGCAGCGGCCCATTCGCGGCACACCGGCTGGGAAACGCTGATCTACAGTGACTGAAGTGAACAGTACAAGGGATAAGAGAAACCGCCAAATTCAGAAAAGATGGAATACAACTATTTATTATACTGCCATCTAGGAATGACACCACTAAATGTCAGTCACATCTCCTCCCAACGGGAAGGGGGAGGGGTACTTTTTAACCACGAACTTAAAATACAATCATATTTATGAGACACATTAACTTCAATTTGCACCACCATTAGTTAAACATGTTGAGTAATAACATTCTTTTTCTTTTCTTACAATTTTAAAGAAGCGATTAGAAGAGTAATTACAAAAAAAAAAAAAAAAAAAAAAATGTGGTGGGCACAAAGTACCCCCCATTGGTAGTGCAATGGTTCATAATATAGTTGAATTCACCCATATTACATTAGATTGAAAAAATTAACACAATACCCTGATTTATTTAAAACACATTTTTTGTATCTTATGTAAATGTGAAAAATTCAATTTAATAAAAATTCAAAAAAGAAGTCAGTAAATATTTTTGATTACGAAGTTCAAACAACATGTTAGAACAAATAATATTCATGTATTGATATAATATTATGCCCTCCAGTGTTTACATCCAAATCAAGAGATGATAGAAATGAGAGAGAGACAGAAGAGAAATAATTAGAAAAAGAAGAAGAAAGGTCAAAGGTCAGAAATTATAACAATGGTCAAGTTGAATACTTGACATTCGAGAAATGGCTACAAAAAGCTTCTCTTTTCACTCCCTCCCCCCCAAAAAATATTTACTCTATTGTTTTGGAAATGTTTAAGCTGTCTTATTTTTTATGTATTTTTTTTTTTTTCATTTCCTTTCTTTCGCCTTTACATCCACGCTCTGACGCCTTCGACCACACATAATAACCACCACCACTATATACCCTCACCCTTAAATCTACGCGTAACACTTCACACTTTTTTTTTTATACGCAACTCTACTTTCCGTAACCCTCATCCTCCCGCACTTTTCTATTTTTTTTTTTTTTTTTGTATCTCGACTCTCTTTTCTTTATTGATAATCGATAATACACACGCTTCATTCCCACGCCCCCCCCCCCTTCCCAACGCAGTCGCATAATAAGGAAAGTGCTCTTATATCTTTCAGCAAAACCTTTCACATCCACCGTTCCTCTACTACTATTGCGACTACTAACAATAATAATACTAATACTATCGTATTAACGCTAGTTAGTAGAAGTAATAATAAATGCTATAGTTCTTCCGCCCTTATTGTGGAATTCAACCCGTATATATACCTATATACACAGCGCAAGCCCCCTTCTTGCTTTTTTTTTTTTTTTAACTATGATTTTGTTTTCATAGTCTTTTCTTTCTAGATGACCCGCACTTGAACTGGCAAACGTTCAACCGTCATGTTAGCTGTCCTTGGATGACTTCCTGAATTTCGGAGAGAAGCACCGAGTTTGCTTTGCATTGCTGCGAAAAGTTGAGTTCGCTATATGTGGGTGGCTGATGTGATGCGTTAAAAAAGCCCGAAAAACAAAATAACTTACTCTGTCTCGCAGTACGCTCTAAAGTAAAGCAACTGACACAAGAAGGATATATGTGTATTTGAGCTGTTATTTTTCAAGGATTTTTTTTTTTTTAATTTATTTATTTAAACGTAGAATAGCTAGTAATGGCACAAATTACCGAGGTCAGTCTTGTTGTACAGGTTTCACAAAATCACAAATTTCGTTATAATATGGATGTTGTCTGATCATTTTTTCTCCAATTCTAAATTTGCATATGTAAATCATTCCTCTCTGCCTCCATATTTGACTCTCTCTTTCTCTCTCTCTTTCTCAATGTCGTCCAGTATGAATGCACATGGCTTGGGATCGAACTTTTGATACCGAATGTAAGAGCTCTAGCAATATGCTATCATAACTCTATAGGTTTGTTTGCTAAAAGCAGCGTCACTTTAGATTTTCTTCGAGAGGGAGGAGAGGAGAATTCTTCGCCGACATAAGAGTTTCCCTTTTTATATCAGTGTTTTACTATACATTTGATCAAAAAATATGTGTTATCAAACTCAATGGAGGGGAAAATTACACCCTCCTGTCCTGCCCAAATGACGCCCGTAGAACATTTGCTTGCAATTATTGGGACAAGCAAATTAATAATCGAATACCACTAATTTCTGTCAGTAGTTTATAGAGCTCTTCACCTGCATTACAGACTTTGGGAAGCACAAAACCTACTGCTGTGATTGACAATTCCCATAGATTTCACAAGGAGCCTCTTCCTAGCTTCATGTGATATGCAGCCTTTGAAGAAGGGAAAGAATGCAAATAAAGACGTTTATGAAGCTATGGGACAATTTTGTGATATATATTTATTCAGGCTCTAAAGAGTCATTTCAGAACAAACGAATGGAAGTAATTGTTTTAGAGATATCAAGCTTGTAAACATGGTTCCTGCCTTCTCCGTCTGAATGGAAAGATTATATTACGTCACACAGACTGCTTTAGACAAGGAGAGAAGGAGTAGGAAGGCGGGTTGGATGAATACAAAGAGCACTAAGTCTATCGAGACGTGCTTCTGAATGCATAAGCACATGGCGCAAAAGTTTGTTAGTAATTTGGACTTTGACTGTTTGCAACATTTTCTATGCCGAGTACTCTACTATACAGTCATTTGCCTAGTGCAAGTGAAGAAAACCCGAAAAAACTCATAATGGCTAGCCTGAAATTATACTTTTTTCGATCAAGTGTCCCCACCGGAAATCGAAACCAGGATCACACACACCAAAGTCAAATATAAAATGCGTTTTGATCTGAAATCCCTCAAAAATTAAAACTTGTGTTCGCGTCTGCAAGCAATCAGTATTAGGTATCAATCAATATGGTATGAAAAAATAGTCACTTATCCACATGTTAATTTAAAATATTAACTTCTATAAGCACAGCAGCCTATACAAGTCATGCTAGTCGAAAAATTCGATGCGAGAAATTGACCCTGTGCTGACTCATCCTGCGGGCGGCCAAACCAACAAACTTCATTTTTTAAAAAGTACTTTTTGCTTACTCAACGATACGAAGAGAATTCGAAATTAAAATTCTACGAAATTTCTAGTAAACGCCAAAAACTAAAATGAGTCTTCTTAATATCCCTGCAGACGATGCCAGACAGCAAAAGAGCCTCCAGTCACGACAGAAACAGGGCATCAGGGATTTTAGTTAGAAACAGCCATCTCTTCAGCTACTTTGCCACTGCAAAGGCTGTGAGGGAAATGAGACCTTGGAAGCAGCTTCTTTGTCTGAAGATGAAGATGGCAAAGAAAGAAAGAAAGGAAAAAAAGAAATGCATTTCCGCTCTCTCTCTCTTTTTCACTTTTTTTAAAATTTTCCTTTGTAGAATCAAGGGTCTAACGGGTTAATTTCCTGGCAAATGTTGCAAGAAGAGAAGTGCACCGTAAAATCTAGGTTGAAAATCACAAAGATAATATAGTGCTTATTAAACAGATCTCCAGCCTTGAAAATATCGCCAGAGTATGTCTTCACCTTTAACAATTATAATAAGAATAATAACAAACTTTATTAACATGCTGACAACAGCTAAAAGCAAAAATACAACATTCGATCCTATAAGTCAGTAACACAAGGGGGCGCGGTGGCTCAGTGGTAAAGCGTTCACCTCCGGTCCTTGGGGTTTCTGGTTCGATCCCAGTTCGAGAAGTGTGGACTTTGTGGTGGACAAACACCGTGCTCGTGAGTTTTCTCGGGGTTCTCCCATTTTCTTCATTCCACCATTTCACTCATTTCTCATCATCACCGTCTCCTTTAGCCAACCGGCATAAACATGGGACGTAAAACTTCCAAATTTCATTTCAAGTCAGTAAAATTATATACTGACTATATACTATATACAGGAATATAAATCTATACAATTGAATAAAATCAGAAAATATTCTGCCAAGTAATAAGCGATGTTGAGATATGTACGATAACACAGAGATCGTCCAGAAGGGCCTAAACTTTTGAAGAAGGGATTTTTTAAAAAAGAAAAAAATCACCATTTTCTTCGAATTCACTTTTCAAGTATATGATACGGACATGCGAATGATGCCGTTTGGAAAGTTGCTTTATTCTAAAGAGAAGGAGGTACGAACCAAAATTCTAGGATAAATAGTAATGATACATTAGCTGCTTGACTGAAAGTCTAAAATTTACCTTAAAAATCTAAAAATTCCAAAAGGGTTAAACATCCCAAGAATATATTCCATCTCAATTCTAATCTCTCTACTAAAACTGGAAGTGGTACGAATATAATACTGACGAATATAAACACATGATGCTACTACTTGTTTATTTATGTGTATTTTCAAAAATTCATCCGAATTAGGACATTTGCGTCCATGTTCTTTTACTTAACCCAATGCAGCAGAGACACGAACTCAGGAACTTCGAGGACGCTTAAAAAAATGCTCATGCTCACCACACGAACTTGAGTCTCAATGGATATTGTGTGGCCCCGCGTAGCGTAGTCGCAAACGCTCTCATCTTTGGTGCGAGCTGTCACGGGTTCAATTCCCGGTGGGCACACTCGGTCGAAAAGGTGTAACAGTTTTCTTCAGGACAGACATCCTGAGTGAGGTTTTCCCTGAATTTTCCTCATTAACACCAGACAAATGATGGGATGGTATCAAACATACATAATAGCCCCAGGCCGGTTCCTTTCTTCCTCTCCAATTCCTCGGACAGTATGATCGCCGAAGGACGCCATCCCTCATATGTGTGACGGGCTAACATGGCCATAGATGTCAAAAGCCCAGAAATCTAAATCGTAACTCTAATCTAATATCACCTCGCGACTGTCAATCTATCGCCTCAGATGGTATGACTACAGGAGTGCGAGAGGTTAGGGGGTATATTCTGTTTAGTGTTAAGGATACTGACGATAAATGTAAATGATGATAACCAATCAATAAATAAACTGGTTAAATGAACAAAGAAGAAGGAAATGGGGTTGAAACAGAAAAAAAAAAATAAATAAGTTGAAACCATTACGCTCAAAACAAGTAAAGTTCAAATATTCTGCGATTGAACAAGTCTTCGCACAGAAATGAAGCGTTATACCATAGTTTCCACTTTTCCGTAGGAAATCAAGATTTGTCTTCCTTATTATTTTTTTTTTCGAAGAAAATGAAATCTGTTCAAGAAAGGCCTTAAACAGTAATGCAGGGGTACCTGACACCATCACGCATTCTATCCTAAACTTCACACGTGGGCTGGGCATGTTACTTCCACATATTTTTCCTTTAATCTTACTCAATGGTTCTAACATCCAATAGCTCTCTGTGTGAGGCCACGGTGGCTCAGTGATACAGCGTTCACCTCTGGTGCATGTAGTCCTTGGTTCGATTCCAGCTCGCGCCAAGTGAACATTGCAGTGGACAAACACTGTGTGCGTGGGTTTTCTCGGGGTTCACCCGTTTCCTTCCACTCTCTTCATTTCAATATTTCATAATCACCGTCTCCTTTAGCGTAGCTTCTTGGCGGGAAATCATGTGGTTCGAATTTCACGTTAATCAGTAGGTCCCGTCTCATATAGAATCGCTGCTGAAAGGGACTCAACTCAACTCAACTCCTTTAGCCTATTCGAAATAACCGTCGGACGTAAACTTACAAATTTAATTTCATTTTCAGCTTTCTGAGTCTCTTCTACACGCGTGTTTCTGGGTTCGATATCCGTCGGTGATGCTTGATTCGAATACAAATTCGAGTCGTGGTTCATATCACAGTTGTTAAACAGTAGGATCGTCTCATATAGCACCGGTGCTGATTAGGAACGTTTATATTGTAAGATCTAATCAATCAATCAATAGGCCACGGTCACTCTGAGCACGTTAATAATTAAGACATATTGTGTATCGTTAAAGTTTTCCATTATTTTTTAAACAAGTTTCTCTCGATTTCTCCCTAAAGTTTCAATAGCACACATGCGTCATACGCCCATATAGTATGGGATAACAAACCTCATTTATAAATCCAAAGGTATCGTTTTCGTATCTTCTCTTAAAACAACGAAGAAGAAGAAAGAAAAAGTGAAGCAGTATCGGTCATTTTTCCATTGAAAAGATTTTTACGAAGTCATTGGAAAGAGCATGATAAAAAAAATCAAAAGAAATTACTGCTAGAATTTAGTATTCCATCTATCGATCTACCCACGCACATATTGTATCTATTGATTTGACCCATTTTTAGCTTCATATAAATCATAAAGCTAACATTTATATGATCATTAAAGCCAAACATTAAATAAAAAAAGAACAAAATAAAAAAAACAAAAATGAACTCAAAATAATATGGACTGAGGTAGAATTTGTGAAAGAAGAGATAAAGAAGAACGAAAAAAAAGATAAAAATAATAAAATGAACAAACTAAAAATAACCATGTTCACCATATTATGACTAACAATTTTCACAAAAATAAACATTTATAGTGCTTCGCTTATATTGCTCCCCGTAGGATATTTTTCAGTAGCCAGTATTATGTTTACATTTCAGTCCAAAATGTTTATGAAAGAAGTTATTACTCGTGAAATGACGTTAATGCAAATTGAGAATGATCCTTACCACACATTTCACATACCATAAAATGAAGGGGAAAAATTAAAATAGAAAAAGTCATGTGTTATATATATATATATATATATATATATATATATATATATATATATGACGTTAGTGTGTGTGTATGTGTAAACGGTTTGAAAATTTTTCTGATCTGAAAACCAACCGTCATAATAATAGAAATCTTATTTAATATATAAACCTACATGTTTTGACTTTAAATTAGAGTTACTGCTGCAAAAAGTATAAGCATACTTTAGTACAGTGGTTTCCAACTTGTGTTACGCGACACATTAGTGTGTCACTCAATTTACAATAATAATACGTTTTATGCCACTCAGAAGTCTCTATACAATAGAGCATGAAGTAACTTTTATTGCATAAAATCTAGGTGGAGGGGGAATACACAACATAAATTAGGAAGAATAAAATACATTACTTGCATCGAGTTCGCAAAGCGGCGTTTGAAAAACAACGTGGTCAATCATAAGACCATCTACTGACCAACTACACTGAGAAAAAACATATGTGACGTATATAAAACCGTAGGTTACATATGTAAATCCTGTAATTTTTGGATTTAATGTACAACAAACGCATAACTGAAAACGCATATTTTATACGTACTTTCCATGTAAGTGCTTCGAAAAAACGTACATTTCGTACGAACGAAAGAACTGCATATAGCCAGTCAGGATCTCACATACAGATGGACGTATTTAACATATAGCTGACGTAAGTAACAAACGGAACACTATTAGATGCCAGACATTCTGCATGGATAACGTGCTCAAAAACTATAAGACCTTCCGTAGTCGGGTTAATACTTCACTTAGAAACTAACATGTGTGCTATCCAAATATCAAAGTTTCAGAATCCTGCGGTACTTCTGCAACAATTTTTATAGAGATAGTTGGTGAGTACTTCAAATTATATGTCTGTAGCCAAACTCCCTCTAGAAAAATTGATGCGTGAGTACGGCTGGATTCTGAAACTTGAATTTTTGGATAGATCACATATTAGTTTCTAAGTGAAATCTTGACCCAATTAGGGTAGGTCCTATAACTTTTGATCTATGCACCTTTGACGTTCATGTTTTCAGCAACCTATAACTCCGAAAGGAAGCATTTGTGCACCCAGATTGGCGTATACTTTTTGTCTTATCTTGGTGCCAGGAATCAGCTCCCAAACGTTGTTGGTGTTGTTTTGAAACACCCTGTATATCTTACAATTGAATATACCATCAGCACTAATACTACTAGGAAAAAGGGTAGGCCAGAGAGTGGGTGGAATAAGGCCCCACTTTAGCACACACTAAAGGAGAATAGGCGTGGATTTAGTTATCCGTTCCGCCTTACTTCTAAACTGCTATAAGCAATGTCTCGTATAAATAAAGCCCGCTGATTTACTGTTGGCCTATCGAGGTTTGTAGTCTTCTGCAAAATAGTTCACTAATTATTTTTACTATGAAATAACTATACAAAGCTATGATTTTATTACAAATTACAAAAATATATAACTTACCTAGAAATATTGCAATCGAGTATGCCTAATACAATAATAGAAATATTACATTTAAACATGTGCAGTGATTATGACGCCAATTCAACAGTGTAGGTGTGTTCTGCTTTCCGGAATTCCGGAATTTTTCCGAATTCTGGACTTTTCTGAATTCCGGAAATTTTGCGAAATCAGGAATTTTTCCCAATTTCGGAAAATAAATTTTCCGGAAAATTTTGGCCATCTCTAATTTCTGACCTTTTAAAGTTTTCATTTTTCTAGTCGTTTTTTTTTTTTTTTTTAATTGCACAACAATTGAATTCAGGCAGATACATCAATTCATTTGTACCGATGAAAGTTTAACGATTATATTAATAAAGTCGACTTCCTTATGGAGATTTTTATAAGTAAAATTTACATTTTGAAACTGAAGGACGGAAGACCAAGTACACAGAGCATTGTGAAAAGAAACAGGTATATATATATATATATAAAGAACTTTAAATAAATAACAATAATGAAAGAAGTTCAACTGCAAGATTGCAATTAAAGAGATTAAACCGAAATTTAAATTAATGTGATATAACTTGTGGAATTTCTTTGTTGAGGAAGCTCTTGAAAAAATCAAGAACAGCTAAAACTAACATAAATCCAGAAAGAAATGAGGATATAACACCGTCTATAATTTTTGCATTTATAGGTTGCACGCTATAGCAGTATGTCAGTTGATTCTCCTTGTAGCTTGAAGAGAAAAAAAAATATTCATTTGAAAAATATATATTTGACCAAAGCTTCCTGCAACAGTGATTCATGACAAATTATAGTGGATCACGGAAGGAAAGAATTCTTGAGATATTTCGTTTTATAGTGGCCCCAGCCAGATGAACTCTTTTTTTCTTAAAGTATTTTCACACCAAGCAAATCAATATCAACATTTATACCAATTTACAGTATTTTTCCTTTAGATAAGTAAAAATAATTTAATAATTTATACAGATAAGTAATTTAAACAGATGAATTTTATAAATCAACAAAATTCTACAATATTTTTATATATATGATTGAAAATTTCTGACTTAATAAATCTTGAACCACCCGACCGATCTCGATCAAAATTTCAACCCAGATGAGGTTCGAGCCTGGGATAGTTTTTATCATTTCACATTGATGGTGTAGCTTAGAAGAGGGGGAGGACACACTTATGATGAATATTAGCGTCGAATCCATAGTTTTCGGGGTCTCTGAGATGAATAGTGACATTTGCGATGTAGTTTAAACCAACATTCAGCCCCGCAACTTGGGGGAGGAGGATAGAGAAATATCACAACTTGTCTGTTTTTGGTCACAAAATCTGCATTTGTAGATCAGATGTGTGCTTATTAAAAAAAGATTCAAGACAACTTCATTAAGCCTATATTTTGTGAGGAGGAAGCGATACATTTAAAAAAAAATCACTGTCTTTCTGACACTTTACTTTGTTTCTTAAAGTGAAGAACTCGAATTTGATGCTGACCCAGAATAGATTCTTGTAGTACTCCTATTTAGATTTAAAAAAAAAAAAAAAAAAAAAAGTCTTATTGTGCTATTTTGTTTCATATAAACGCAATTTTAAGCTATGTTCTTTACAACCTAAGTCTTTGAAAATGTTGACTTTTGTTTTTAAATCCTGATAAAAAGCATCGTAAGTTAGTTCACTTCTTCCCAAAACAAATAATTGAACATCATAAAAAATAGATTAGATGTGTAGTAAAAAAAAAAAAAAAAGTTTATAGCCGAGAAATGAAAAGCATGGCTTTTGATCACCATTTCGTTCTCCTCCTAAGTATCTGTCTCCTAATGTGTGTGTATATGTGTGTGTGCAGATGTGTACAGACGGTTTCTCATCTGATTCGTTTTATTCTTCTTTTTCTTTCGTAGCGGAAGATCAGCTTTTAGGAAACATAGCCGACCGATCCTTTCCCCAGCCTCAGTGGTGAAGTGTAGCGGATTCCGTTTACTCTTCTGCGCGTTTTTTTTTTTTTTTTTTTTTTCCTTTCGGCACATAGGCACCAAATGTTACCATTGGCAATAAAAGCTAAGAGATAAAGGCCGAACAGCTGGCCACATATCGTCTACTACCATAAGTCTACTACTGCTACTTCCACTACTCGATGCGATGGCAAAGAAAATAAAATTACTGAAGAAAGAGAGAAACTGAGGTAGGGAGAAATATTCTTTCTCATTCTGCCATTGGCTCGGGCAACACGAGGAAGAATTGGCCCTATATCACCTACTTTCTGACCAAAAAGTACCAAACGCGAAGTACTATAACCTTACCGACATAATACCATCGTACATCACCTTAACAATGAGTGGAAACGGAGGAATTCTTACGAGAATGGTTAAGGAGAAAAAAGGGTAAATGTTAAGAAGTTCAGCGAAAAGTCA
The DNA here is from genome assembly GCF_964235325.1 of Thermobia domestica. Classification (NCBI taxonomy): domain Eukaryota; kingdom Metazoa; phylum Arthropoda; class Insecta; order Zygentoma; family Lepismatidae; genus Thermobia; species Thermobia domestica. Next base: position 78,402,411 of record NC_137467.1, read on the forward strand.
CAACGTTAAGAAGAAAAAGTAAATGGATAAAAAAAAAAGGTACCAATACGAACGAATACTTTTTTTAAAAGTAAGTAAATGGGTACGTTGTTTGTCTCTTTGTTTTTCTCTCTATGTTTTGTGCTGAATGAAAAGAGAATTTCAGTTCTCTGTTTTATTCCCTTTTTTTTCTTGTTTCTTCTTTAGCTAAAAAGGTTTCCAATTCGATTCCTGGCAAAAGTCGAAAAAAAGGTAAATAACCGTTTTTTCCGAATAGAATAAAAGCTCAACTTGTAAACTCGCCCTCTATGTTTTTTTTTGTTTCTCTATCCCTCCCACTTTATCTTCCTCTGTCTGCTGCTCCAGCTACCAAACAGATACGTCACATAGGCGTTTTCAGCTAAATACAAAAGAAACTCATCCCAAGAAATACTTTTTATGGACTTTTTTCGTGAGAAAGGTCACATTCTAGTTAAAATGAAATTAAATCTTCCAGTTTAACATTCCACAATTATGCTTGTTAGGTTAAAGGAGACGGATAATTAAGGCAAGTATAAATGATGATGGAAGATTTGATGAATGAAAATGTTGGAGGAAATGAGAGTTCTTTGAGAAAATCCATGGAGACGATGTTGTTCATCACAGAAACACCAGAAGTAAACGTTTTAGCCATGTTGCAGAGTTAATAAAATATGTATTTAAGAATGAACAGTGAACAAAACTGTCTGAGGTGTTTTTGAAAAGCTTTCAAACACACACACTCTCAATATTAAACTATCCCTTGTTTACTATTTGAGGAGAAATGACTATGGCCAAGTTGTTGGGTGTTAACAAAACGTCTACTTACGCAATATGGACAAAATTGTTGGGAGCTCATTTCAAGAAAATTGCAAATCTCGGTTATTACCCGTGAATAAACTATCCTTACTTTTGAGAGTAAGGACTAAAAATCGAAAAATCCCCTTGGAAAACCTTATATAAAACTGAGCTCAAAATTATGTTCGGAAACGTTGAACAGTATGACCTCTAGGGGAGTGATGATGCATACATTGAACGGTATGACCTCTAGGCGAATGGTAACACATACGTTTAACGGTATGACCTTAAGTAAGTGATAACACAGGTTGAACGATATGACCTCTAGGCGAGTGATGACACACGCTGAACGGTATGACCTCTACGTGAGTGATGATACATACGTTGAACGGTATGACCTCTAGGCGAATGATAATACACATGTTGAACAGTATGACCTATAGGTGAGTGATGCTATATCGAAACAAAGAGAGACCTAAAAAAATCCCTTTTTCAGCACATACAATACAAAAAGAAATATTAAAAGAAATATTAAACACGTAAATCCACTAAAATATCGAATTTTGTTTATTTTCTCTTGGTGTCATTTTCTTCCCTACTATTGTCAGCAATAATAATAATAATAATAATAATAATAATAATAATAATAATAATAATAATAATAATAATAATAATAATAATAATAATAATAATAATAATAATGGAAATGAAAGAAAACGGCACAAAAATGGCTGCATATTTTTTCTCACACAAGAGGTGCATGAATTGGAAGCACTTGCTGAACGTTAGCATTTACAGAAAATTTCGTATTCGCAAACTATTAATTGTAATTGGCTTTATTTGTTTTACGTAGCTTAGTGATAAGCCACTCATTCTACGTAGCTTAGTGATAAGCCACTCATCCTAGAACATAAACGTTGGATTTATAACCACATATATCGCCTCAGTCCGTATATGTGTTTCCGGCAGCCTATAACTCCGTATTTTAACTATTACGTATACTAGCAAATAACTGCACTGAAACACACCAATCTCAAACTATAAATCAGTATATTTGTTGAGAAATTACTTATTTTACATCGCAGCTCAAAATCATACATTTACTATCATAGCGCTTGTCTCAACTATTATATCTCCTTGACAACTGTTTACGTCACTACAGCAACGTGTTTCAAAACAACATCGACAACGTTTGGGATGTGATTCCTGACACCAAAATAAGACAAAAAGTATAGACCAACCTGGGTGCACAAATGCTTCCTTTCGGAGTTAAAAAAAATAACTTTAAAGGCCCATAGCTACAAAACTATGGGGCCTACCGTAGTCGGGCTAAGACTTCACTTAGAAACTAATATGTGCGCCATCCAAAAATACATGTTTCACAATCCTAAAGTACTCACGAAACAATTGGGCGAGTTTGGCTATGGCCATTTAATTTGAAGTACTCACCAAGTACCTCTATAAAAACTGTTGCGGAAGTATCTCAGGATTCTGAAATATGAATATTTGGATAGGGCACATACTAGTTCCTCAGTGAAGTATTGACCCGACTACGATAGGTTTTATAGTTTTGGAGCTATGGACCTTTAAAGTTCATTTTTTCATATTTTCGGCAGCTTATACCTCCGAAAAGAAGCATTTGTGCATCCAGGTTGGTCTATACTTTTTGTCTTATCTTGGTGGTAGGGATCATCTCCCAAACATTTTCGGTGTTGTTTTGAGACACCCTGTATATATCAATCCATAGATATTGCTTAGCTTATTTCTTTCTTCTTCCTCTACAAAAGTGCTCGAACACTGCTGCCCTGATTACGAATAAATATATAAAATAGAAAACGTTATCGTTGTAGATTCTAGTTGATGTAATTAGTGTTCCTACTCGTCTCATCTCGATTCTCGTTGGGAAAACTAGACGAGAGTCGAGATAAGAAGCACATTTGTAAATTCAAGATCAGACGAGGAAAATGATCATTCTCGTCTCGTTTCTGAGACAATAATCGAAATGAGACGACAAATTTTACAAAATCTCATGGATAATTCTAATTGACCGAAGTCTTACAAGATCGCAAATACGATTTCATGAATCACGATCCAGAAAACATCCATGCTAATCAGTTGGCTAACTAAAAGTCTAGGCACAGGAAAAGTTGATCCTATGTCACATACTTCTAAACTGAAACCGGGAATAACATAAATGTCGTAATTATATCGTACATTACTTTAGCAATAAATGGGAACGGTGAAGTCGGAACAAGGTTAAGATGTGGAAAGCAATAAACATTATTTAAAAAAAAAAAAAAAAAGAAGTGCAGTGAGAATTCGCAACATTAAAGAAGAACTACGAATAAAAGAACTAAGAAACAGCAAGAAAACTATAAACTTAGTCTTTCTTTTAGTGTTTCTTCTGTTTTAGGTGAAAAAAAAAACCGGTTCTCTCTCTCTCTATTATCCTTCTGGAAAGGTTTCCAATTCGATTTCTGGCAAAAGTACGCAAGAATAAACTTTTTTTTTTTTTCGAATCAGAGAATCAAGACCAACTCTCTGTCTTCAAACTCAGTTCGAAATCTCTCTTGCCTGCTTCTTGATACTTTTTATTGCTGTATCAATTCTACTTACGTAAGGTAAAAGTTTGAATGATAATAAAAGAAGAATTGAAATAAAAAGAAGAAAAAAAGAACGAATTCAGGAAGATTCGAAACGAAGGTAAATAAGTAGAACTATATATAGAAAAAAGCAGCAATTCTTTCCTCACACTGGGCTGTGTTAACACTTTCGCTCTTAAGCTTATTTATATAGTAGTTACGGAAATTGCAGTGACCAGCCGGTAATAGTGCATTTTTAAATTATATTGCAATATTTTGCTTGCAAAGTCTAATAAAAAGTTTGGGAACCCTTCACCGTTTTATTACAGAAATAGTGTCTTATAAAATTTACAAAGTTCTTGAAAAATAAGTTTATAAGATGTTTTTTGTCAAACTAAGTGATTATTGGATGGACTAGTAGCTGAAAGAGTTTCAATTTGAGGAGAAAGTTCTGCTCACGTAACTGGAAACAACAATGTTAACGGCAGACGGTTTGCAGTAATGCAATCAATAAGATACCCGTTGCCTCTTTTTATTTTCAACGTATGTGGTTAAAATACATTAAACTGGATTCAACATTAAGCTTCTATAAGTCATCCAAAGTCAACAGATCTTACGAGAAAACGCTGGTGACTGAAGAGCATTTTCCATCAACTTCCGGAAAGAAGTCCAAAAACCTGTCTTCACACTTTTTCCCACACATTTACAACATGATTGATCTGACAACTGTCAAAATATTAAGCTTTTTCACACCAATCTATTTTTACCATTCTTACATAATAATCTCTCAACATACTAATCACAATTCCTCATTTTTGCTTTTTTGCTTTTAAGATATATAAGTGAAGAAAAACAGTTCTAAAATTTAGTTCTCATTTTTGCTTACAATTTTATCTCTTAGCTTTAGACCATTTGTTTGGGAAGCCTATAACAAGTAGAGAAATGCTCCACTATTTTTTTTTTAACTACAAAAAGTGATTATTAGGTTTTTTCACTTGGAAATATGTCCAGCCGGTACCGGATTTACATATAAGCTAACCAAGCTATATCTTATGGTCCCACTCTTTTGGGGTCCCTAAAAAAAATATAGGAAAACATTGGATGTACACTCATGTCCAAAATGATTGTCGCATATCTATAACTGTCTTCTTGTAAGAATATAATTTGATAATGATTTTGCAGGGTACTTTTAATACTGATACTATGTGTATAATAGGGAAATGTATATTTGTGTACATTTCATAGGAAAAAAATAATTATAAATACGAAAATTAGAATGAGTAAAACAAAACGTTGCTAAATGGACAAGAAAGTTTTATTTTCGTTTTATTATTCTTATTTATTGCTCTTTTGGCATGAAATTTGTCACATACATGTCTTTGCGATTATACACATACTAACATTATAAGAAATACCGGGCGAATTAGTTATCAAATTATATTCCTACAACATCTTTATAGATATGCGACAATAATTTTGGACATGAGTATACATTTCCAAAACATAATATAAAATATAAATAAAATGAAACCTACATAACAATAGTGTTTTGTGTTGTGTAGGCTCGTAAAAAAAATATTTTGATAAAAATACGCATTTTGCATGTGTAAATGGTTTTAAATATCGATTAGGACCACAAATTACCATACACCATATTCACCATAAAAACAAGTTACAACTTGTCATTAACAAAGGATAACTAGACATATAAAGGGCCTCATTACCATGAGTAGCATAGAGTCTAATTAAACCTAAATCCAGCTCTGTGACAAACGGAAATAATATGGTGAAATAGTTGTTTCGAAGGTGGAGGAAAAGAAATACATTATTCTAATTCATAAAAGCAAGAAAGAAGAAAAATGTTTCACTCAGACACTATAGCTGTAACCACTAGCATACTGTGATTTAAATGTGGTAATTTCAACATACTGATCAAGACTATATGTTTGTTATATGTTTTAGAGAAAATTGACGTTCAACAAAATTGAGACTACGATAGATATGTAGACAACTGTATTTCTTATGTATCTTTTACATATCTCTCATGGTAAGATGCATATTCAACAAAAATGAAACCAAAGTACATAGTTGGCCAACTTACAGAAGTGGCAAAGTTAGTAGTTTTTACTATGTATGTTTGGCAAACTTGCGTATATCTTTTGAACCAAGAACAATAAAGACATGAGACTTGAAACAAATACAAGCGCGTTTTATGTAGATATTTTTGAGATCATGACCAATGTTAGAATTTGTAACGTTTTTGTGTAGTGATGAAAGAAAGTACCAAAAGTGTAAAATAAAAAATGTACAAAATGAAGAAAATCAAATATTTAGTTGCAGAAAATTGATTTCTTGTGTTTGAATCCCTGTGTATATGTGCAGTATGCATAAAAACTTATCCATTGGTACAAAAATGTGACAAATTTCATGCAATGTTGCCATGTAAATAGGCTATTTAATGCAAGTCTGTAAAATAGATGTTTTTTTTTTTTTTTTTTTACGGAAACGAGGCCCCTGCCAACACTGTTGTAAAATTACTGTAACAGGCGTGTTTTAGGTTAATTAATGATAAGCAATGAGAATTTGCACAGAATTAATAACCTGAGTTTTTATTGCAAAAATCTGAGATAAAAATACCCACCTGGCAGCTGGCATAGAAACCCAGGTTATTAATTCTGTGCAAATTCTCATTGCTTATCATTAATTAACCTAAAACACGCCTATTACGGTAATTTTACAACGGTGTTGACAGGGGCCGCGTTTATATATATATATTAAAAACATCCATTTTACAGATTTCCATTAAATAGCCTTTATACATCGCAACACTACATAAACTTTGTGACATTATTGCACCAATGGATAAATTTTGATGCATACTGCACATATACACAGGGATTCACAAACAGGAAATCAATTTTCTGCAACTGAATGTTGATTTTATTGATCTTGTACATTTTTTTTTTATTTTACACTTTCGGTACTTTCTTTAGTCACTACACAAAACGTTACAAATTCCATCACTGGTCATGATCTCAAAAATATCTACATTAAACACGCTTATATTTGTTTCAAGGCTCATGTCTTTATCCTTCTTGGTTCAAAAGATACACGCAATCAAACTTTGGGTTGCGCAACTTTATGGACACACTGTATTACTAAAAACAGGCTTCCGATATCACTAACAATAGGAAGTCAAACATATATTGTAGTGATATATTTAATTTTCCATTCAGGGTTCGATTATTTTCGAGTTTAATTGAAATTACGAGTATAAACTTCAATATATTGTTATTTCCTTGTTATCTTTCCTTAGTGATAATTATTTACTGATTATTTTAAATTGACACATTTCTTCTGTGTGATGATCCGGCATTGACAAGCAAAAGTTTATTTGGAGACTTCGTTACAACTATATTCCAAAACTTTCTTCATGTGATAACGTACGCGACCAGAGGCGGATCCAGGGGGGAAGCGATCGCTCCCCCCTTCCCAGAAGAGGAAACTTTCTTATTTTATATGTATAAATAAAACCCATCCCAGAGTTTGGAGCTCTTAAAGTGGCTCTAAGTAGCAGAATTACAACCCACCGCCCCCCCCCCCCCGAAGTGCGTCCTGAATCTGCCCCTGTACGCGACTAACGGTTAAACAAAAGTGAAACATGGAAAATGTTAGTTTATGTGTAATAACGATATATGATGTCCAGCGAATCAGTCTGTTATTTTGTTTCCGAGAATTGCTCCCTTGTACTTCACAAACAATCTACGAGGATTTGCAACTGAAGTATGAGTTGCTGCATTATTGCAGCTTCATTAATTACTTAAAACAAAATGAAGTTAATTTAACTATACCCAATGGTGTAGTAAAGTACGTATAAACCAGTTTTAAAACTTTGTTTGTTTAATTAAAAAAAAAAAACAACTTCCATTTACAGACATAATTTTCTTTTACTAATATAGTTTTGTTTTCAATGAAGAAAAAAAAATGTATTTAACTTGCTGTAGGGGCAGTAATTTTAATTTACTAATTTAGTAACAGTCATTCCGTTTATATAATATTAATATGTAATTAATATTTGCTGAGATAAGCATTTAAAGAAAGGTCATACATACATTTTTCTTCATGAATGAATTTTGCTGCATTACATCTTCAAAACTTCATCGTAGATCCAGTGTTACAACACAAATTGGTAAGTTCGTTATATAAAATTAATTTTCATAAAGGCATCTATCAAAAAAGTAAATATTTAAAGAAGCACATATTTATTTTTCATTGAATTTAGTAACATGCTAATTTGTTAATGTAAATATCATCATATTGATGATAATGATTTTATATATCTATATATATATATAGATATAAATATATATCTTGGTTTCTCTGTTATACATTAGGAATATCCAATATACGACACACACACACAAACATACAAAAAAAAAATTAACCCATTTCTGCATGTTTTTTTTTCTTTTAGCGAAAAAAATAATCAGTATTGGAAATTCTCATATGGGGACTTGAAAAATGAGTTTTAAAAAAACTTGAATTTTAGATTTTTCACTTACTTCCGACGAGAAATAAGTAAGTGTCATATATGACACACTTACAACTCACAAAGAACATGCCAAATGACACCAAAATCTCTTATTCATATACGTCAATATCTCACAGAGCAGACAAAACAGTCATTTGGTGCCTTTGATAAATCACAAAAAAGCTAAAGTGGAAAAAAGGGTATGTGTCATATATGGCACGGCATGCGGTAAGGGGTTGATACCGACCATAGGGTAATAGCAAATGTAAGTTTTCTGTACTATTCCTGACACAATTTGTTTTTCTATGTTTTCTTTTCTCATTTACAAGTTATGAGTTTGGATTATACGTGTCACTGTTAGGAATAGTTACATTTTTTTTTTTTACATTTATTATCATCATCATGATACGTATTCTACAATTCTTGGCAGGTCACTTTCCGCAACTGAGAAGCTTCCATGCTACACGGTCTTCCGCTAATCTCTTCGTCTTCACATACGATTTCTCTGTTTTGATATCGTCCATTAATTGCAGCCAGGGCCGGATTTAGGGGGGGGGGGGGAGATGCACACCCCATCACTATAAATGTAAACTATTTAAAATGAGAACCTAGCAGTGAAAAAGCAACATTTTCCGAAACTTTCTGCTGCCAAGTGTCCGTTTGAAGGCTTAAAAGCAAGCTTAGTTTTGCAAAAGCAATAGTTTGTCGATTTTCTGAAGGTTGAAGAAAAAAGATTCACTGAACGAAGAAATAATCCTCATTTACATAACAGATGCCTAAAGGCATTTAAAAACTTAACAATTTAAATCAAATGAAGTGGTAGTTATTGGTGCATCCCCCTTCAAGAAATCCTGGATCCGGCCCTGATAGTAGCCTCCGTTACCCCTCCTTCTCTTTCCTGCCACCATACCCACTAAAACGTCCCTCATGATACAGTTTCTTCTCAGCCAATGTCCCAGCCAGTTTCTCTTCCTCTTCCTAATTCTCTCCATTCTTCTCCACACCCACATTTCGAAAGCTTCCAGTGTTTTTTTAATCATTTTAGCTTAATGTCCATGTTTCCGACCCATACAATACGGTACAATACTCCACACGAAGCATTCTATGAGTCTTTTCCTCAATTCTTTATTCAAGGTCCCACAAAATAAGACTTTTTCCTCCTAAAGGCTTCTTGGGCTATTCCTATTCTTTCTTGAATTTCAAGTTCAAATTTACATATATACTAGATAAATAAATAAATAAATAAATAATCTGTTCCAGCAGAACAAAAATTATCAATTGTTATTGGGAACATATTTTTTAATGCCAAAAAAAAAAAAAAAAAAAAAAAACCTTTTTCTTGGTTTTCTTCAAAGTTACATAACATACCTTACCTTCAAGCATGACATTTTGTTCACATCGATGACAACTAATGACTGACATATGTCTCATGTTTCCACAATATTACAGTTAAACAAAACTTGAAACTTAAAGAGTTAAACATAATCTTGGCTTATACGTTATCAGTAGAGACCGGATGTTAGGCAAAATGCCTATTCTTTAATATTAAAGATATTGTCAAAAATAACGTTTTAAAGTTTTTATAAGTTGTTATAGTTTCAATTTAAGCCAATTTTATTTTGCCTATTTGGCCTATTTGGCCCCTTCCTGCCTAAATAATTGCTTTAGTGCCTAATGTTGCCTCTTCTATGCATTTTCTTCGAAATAAGGCTTTATTGGTAAAACTATATAATTTAGTATCTCAAGAAAGAATTCTACCTCTTCGAGAAATAAGTGCTGTTTGTATTAATAAGATGCAATAAAACTTTGGACTGCTATGTGTACTAATAAATAACTGTAAAACTTTAGACTGCTGTGTGTACTGATTAAAATGTATAGAATTTGGACTGTTATATGTAGTGATAAAGCGCTGTATAGAATGTATTTACAAAATACACATGGAATACATGTCAACCTTCGTTTTATATATACATTAAAAATATTAACAAACAGGTATGTTTCTATATTCTTTGAACAATATCTATGACTTGAATTTATTTTTTGAATTGTATTGAGTATTTATCTTCGCTATTTCGAGTTACATTTTAGTGCCTATTTTTTAAATTTTAAGTGTCTATTTTCTAGGTTTTTAATGCCTAAACATCCGGTCTCTAGTTATCAGCCATACCCTGTACTGTCGTCTTGCTAGACTCAGTAACAAGAGGTAACAAGAGGTGATGAAGGTATATTTCGGTATTAATTTCATCTCGATAAGTCATTTGTTTATTGTACTGTACAGCATCAATTTTTAGATTTACAATCAATGTTTAGATTTTTAAAAAATGTAGTGCAAACGAAAACCATTGTATTTTGGCTGCCACCAACTATTTACAGTTTGTATACCAAGAAGCTCAAGATGAGGATCTAAAAGTGGGTAACATTATTCAAGACCTGCTACTGATCTTATAACCGTTTTACTGCTGATAAAAGTTTGTTTAATGTATATGTATTTACCGAGCGAAGTAGCTCAAGTGGTAGAGCGTTGGCTTCGCATTCGGCGTGGGTTCGATTCCCGC